>NW_020954844.1:7814692-7895161 GCF_900497805.2 Vombatus ursinus
AAAGAAAGAAAGAAAGAAAGAAAGAAAGAAAGAAAGAAAGAAAGAAAAAGCATTTATTAGGTATTTATTAGGTGCCAAGTACTGTGTGAAGCACTGAGGATACAGACACAAAAGCAAAGAGAGTCCCTGATCTCAAAAACCATATATTCTAAAAAGGGGCAGCGGGGGAAACATCCATGTCTATGTATATATAGTTATATTTCTATATATATCCATATTCATATATACATAGACATACATATTCACCTATGGGAACTGGCACAGCTCAACAGTGCAGCAGATAGAGCTCCAGGCCTGAGTGTCAGAAAGACCCAAGTTCAAATCTGGCCTCAGACACTTACTAGCTATGTGACCTTGGGCAAGTCACTTACCCCTATTTGCCTCAGTTTCCTCATCTGTAAAATGAGTTGGAGAAGTAAATGGCAAACCACTCTAAAATCTCTGCCAAAAAAACCCCAAGTGGGATCATGGAGAGTCAGACACAATTGAATAACAAAATGGGAACGGGTGCCCAAGGAGGATAAATTTGAGACTGAAACTGGGCCTTGAAAGATGACTAGAGTTTGAATAGATAGAAACTGTGGTGAGCTGAGGAAATCACCGGCTCTGGAGTCCGAGGTGCTGAGTTCAAACCTTGCCTCTGATACTCATTGATTTGTGTGACCTTGGACTAGTCACTCTCCCAGCTCTAGGCCTCAGTTTTCTCAAAAATGAGAGAACTGGACTAGATGATCTAAAATCACTTTGAACAGTGGAAAGAGCCTTAAACTGGGATTCAGAGGCCCTGGATTTCAATTCCACTTCTATCCTTTACTACCTGTGTGACTTAGTCTTCCTCAGTTTCCATATCTCTAAAACAAGAGAGTTGAGCAAGATGGATGCTAAAGCTTTCCAGGCCTAAATCTGATGATTTGTCAAGCACCTTCCCTCTCTAAATCCTATGATGCTGAAGACACATAGGAATGAAAAGGAATCATGGTGAGGGATAGGGAATAAAGCTACGGCTTTTGTATTTTTTTAGGGAGTAGTGGGAAAGAAGCTTCTTCAGAAGGCCTGTGACCAGCCCTCAAAAGACTGCTAAAAAATGGTCCTGGGAACATAAGAGCAATCCCAAGTGGGATTTGTTGCTGCCACCACATTCTTCACCACCTTAGAACTATGATATACAAGCCATGGTAGTCCCACAGTCCAATGTTCTCCATCAAAATGAGCATTCCACCCACCCATCCACGCACCCGATCTCAGAGTCTAATTGCGTTAGGTATCGAAGACTCTGAAACTGACTCCCAGTCTGATCATGAGGCCCTTCCAAATGCCCTGTCCTGGAGTTGGAGGTGAAAAAAGAGGAGAGAGAAGAGGTGCCAGCTTTCTTCCAAGCTCAGTTCAAGCAGCAGCTCTCCACCTCCTCCCAGGCCCTTCCTAATCTCCGCCCATTCCTCAACTTCCATCGATTTACTTCCTCGGTACTTTGTATGTATTTAAGTACACGCTGCTTCTTCCCTTGTGACATGTAAGCTCCCAGAGGTCGATGACTGTCTTGCTATGCTCTTTGGGTGTCCGTGGGACACAATACCACTTGGTGGACCCTTAGTAAATGCTCATTTATTGGTCGATTGAAAGAGATAAAGAGAAAGAGAAATGCAGAGACAGACAGATGTACATAACGAGGGACAACCAGAAGAAAGTTGGAAAATTATGAGCAAGAAGGAGAGAAGACAACTGTATAGACAGACACAACAAAAAAGAGAAATGAGATCACAACGGGCTGATTCTGGAGGAAGCTGCCGACCTGTTGCAGGATGGGACCTGAATGCACCAACCCTTAAGATAAGAAGAGGAAATGCTGCAATATTGCTGCCACCCCTGGAAGATGCTCCTGATCGGTCCCCCAGGCCTCAGGTTGGCACGGCTGCCATCCAGGCCCTTTTGAGTGCTCTGGCTCAGCCACATTTCCTGTTTACCAAGAGCCCTGGTTCTCCCCCTCGCTCCAATGACCCATGCCTGCCCCAAGAACGACTTTATTAACATTGATTATTTCAACAAACATTTGCAGAGCAAAGGTCTAATCTGGGCTGGGAGCTATGGTAGAGAAAGAAGATTCAGTCTCTGCCCTCCAGGAGCTCCGAAGCAGGCTGGAGAGACCAAGTCCCTATTTGTGTAAATGCCTCATCTGTTACACAATGCTTCAGCAAGGCTGGAACGTTGTTTCTGCTAAGGGAAAGGGGCTTAGGGGAGACAGTATGCAGGGGTTTGGCATCAAGAATCCCAGGTTTGGGGTAGCTAGGTGACGCAGTGGATAGAGCACTGGCCCTAAAGTCAGGAGGACCTGAGTTCAAATCCAGCCTCAGACCAGACACATAACACTTACTAGCTGTGTGACCCTGGGCAAGTCACTTAACCCCAATTACCTAAAAAAAGAAAAAAAAAATCCCAGGTTCAAGTCCCATCTCTGACCTCTACTAGCTATGTGACTACAGGCGGTGACTTAACCTCTGTGGGCCTCAGCTCCCACATCTATCAAATAGTGAAGATAATCCCCGCAGTGCCTAGAAGAAGCTAAATGGTATAACTAGAATGCTGAACATCTGGAGATCTGACTTCCAGTCCAGCCTCAGACACTTGCTAGCTGTGTGACCCTGAGCAGGTCAATTAATCCTGAAGTCTCAATGTCCTCATCTGTAAAACAGAGGGAGTAATAGCACCTATTTCCCATGATTGTTGTGACAATTAAATGAGATGACCTATGTAAACGTCAGTTGTTAATATAATTACTTTCTCCTACAATAGATGCTAATAGTATAACCTACTGGAGTCTGAGAAATTTTTGGACGTTAAAAAGGGAGTCTTCATATTTAAAAATATTGAGAACCCTAGTATAGTTCAGAGGCACAGCTGGGTGGCACAGTGGATAGAGCACCAGGCCAGGAGTCAGGAGGACCTGAGTTCAAATCTGACCCCAGACACTTACTAGCTGTGTGACCCTGGGCAAGTCGCTTTAACTCTTTTTCCTTCAGTTTCCTCATCTGTAAAATGAGCTGGAGAAGGAAATGGCAAACCACTTCAGTACGTCTGCCAAAAGTGATTGTCTAGGGCTACCTAGTGAATATGGTCCCCCTCCTAGAGGAATTGGCAGCTTTGAGAAAAGCACCCTGGAATGGTTCTCTCCAAACCTGAAAATGCCAGTGGTATAATCTCAGACACTGGAAAGTCACTACTCAGGCACTACTAGTCCATAGGAAAAATATTCTGAAGTTGAGGGGTTATGGGTCCTTCTCCCATCTCACTGTATAAGTATCCGTTTCATTTGATAACATGGAGGGATTGTAGGATTTAGAACTGGAAGGGACCCTAGAAGTCACCTCATCCAACCTATTCATTTTACAGATGAGGAAACTGAGGCCCAGAGGCCCAAGCTCATACTGTAAGTGGCAGAACCAGGATCTGAATCACTCCCTCTGCTCTTTCCACAGACCCAAGTGGCCCCTCCAGACCAAGTCCTGAAATACAGGTTATTTTTCTCAGGAGAGAGGCCCAAAAAGATTCAAGATGCCTGTGATGGATTCCATAATTGTTGAAGTCCCAGCTAGGGACGCTGCAGCAGGCACAGAGTTAATGCCTGCTGCTGCTTCATATTAAATCTCAACCATGACCGAATTTAAAAAAAAAAAAAAGGAAAGAAAGAAAAAGAAAAGAAACAGGACAGGGAGTCCTTTTCAGCTGCCTCTTGCCTCCTATCAGGGGCTTTTTCCAGAGATGACTTTAATTGGTCAAACTATGCGTTTTTCACCACCCGGGCAGAAAATGCATAAACCAGAGTATGAATGATATTTGGCACCGGGAGCCACCCCCTGTCAGTCTCAGGAAGCCTTTCACAGGAAGCTGTGCAAAAGAACACTCTGTTATCTCCTGGGGTGGACATGCACATACAACCGAGCATTCCCTCCTCCCTGTCACTGAGAGCCCATGACCTGGTCAGGCCAGAGCCTGGCTGCCCTCTCCTGGAAGCCCCTGTCACTCAGACCCTCTGTACTCACAATGCATCTAGCCATTGAATCTCTCCTTCATCATTTGAATCTCTCTCAGTTTTAACCCAGTGAGAAAGCTGAGACAACCCCGACTGAGTGGTCCTGACAAACCCCTTCACCTCTCCACGCCTTCAGGCCACTCTCCAGAACCATCAATTGCAGGTCAGGTCCAGTCCAAAAAGATGACAAACAACCACCCTCGGGGATGTCCCTCGTCACTCTGAGTGCATTAACTGGAGGACGTGGAGACTAGGAACATTTGCTGATTAGAGGGGAGTGGAGAGAGAATGGAATAAGAAAAAGAAGCAGAAACAGGAGGGTATGGCAAGGGAATAAAGGCACCACAGCACCGGGGGCATGCTGGTAAATGTTTAACAACTGGCCCTCAAAAAGCAAACAAACCAATGTACAAGAGGAGTTTAATCTGTGTTCCTGTTTTCTCCACCTCTTTCCTAAGTTCGGACATACAGTAAAACAATCATTAGCCCGACTTGCAGCGTTCGCCAATTTCCAACGTGTCAATGCTCACTCTAGAAATTGAACAATTGTTCTGCAGAGCTCCCGGGAGCTGGCTCCAGCAAACCCCTGCAGAGGGTCCACCAACCTCAGGCTGAAGAAAAACTGAGGCAAGCAGAGCATGGGAGGTGTAAGAACCTGAATGAGGCAGGGCAGAAGCAGGCCAGACAGACTTTAGAAAGCACAGGAAAAGTGACTTCCCTTGTACTCTCCATGCACCTGCTCCCGGGTCTCAGGGACTTTCCCTATTGAAGTTGTACATTTGGACTCCCAAATGAGTTCCGTTCTTGCCCTCAGCTACCTTGTAACGAATGTATTTCACATTCCAGAGGCGGATTGGCAGCCTGGGTTGCTAGCAGAACCCGCGAGAAATAAGCTAGCGTCTTACGTTTCCCAGATTCATCTGGATGGGGGCAAACAAGCGACAGAGGTGAGTTTTACTGAGAACTCATAAGATCCAAGCCAAAAGTAGGAAGGCGGGGGTAGGTAAGGGTTTTGACATCTGAAAAGATGGCTAGTTACTCATATCTGATTCTGCCTCTCTCACAGAGTCGCAGCCAGAGTCCTTGACTCCACATGGCCAAAACAACCACCCTACTCCATCAAAAAGTCAATCAGCTGAGTAGGGGAAAAGCACGCTGAGGCATTCGGCTTGGCATTAGGCAAATAAAACTCCAGTCCTGCAGAGCCAACTTTGGAGAACTTTCCATGCGCTATATTTGATTTTCTGTCTCCTCCGGTTGTACACAACTAAATACGCTTGGAATGAATTTAAAAGGCTAACAATGATCTCCAAAACCCATAGTGCTCCCCCGGGGAGGCACTCAGGCAGGAAGCTCAAGGATCAATTAAGATTAATACAGAACCTTCTGGATCAATGGGTTGGGTAGAAGGGACCGAGAGAAAAATCAGAAGAGAGTCTTAGAGACGCCCCTTCTCTCAGGGATGAGACAATCCCATCTCCAAAAAGCTTCTGATCTGACGGGGGGGGATGGGAAGGGGGTGAGAACAAGCCCCAATTCTAATGGGGGAGACAAAACACACTCATTCATTGATTTAAGAGTCCCTCTGCCTCCCGAATGCCCCTCTTCCTCCCTCCTGAATGCCCCTCCTCCTCCAGCTCACTGTGCAGACGTGCTCTCCCTCTTCAGAACCCAAGTCCGCGGGCGCACATCTCTAACCAGTCAATTCTTATCCTTGGCAACCATTCAGCAAATGTTTTGCAGGGGGAGAAGACGATGTATTTGTTTTTTAAATGAGGCTTGGAAATTATCCATGCATTTTATTTATGCAGGCTCCCCCTGCCCGCAATTACCATTAATAATCATGAGCCTACTGCTGCTGAAACGGAATTTCTGGAAATGGGAACATTGGAAAGAATTGCTTATGGATGAGCAATGCTTTGTCACATCTGCTCACCTTTGCTGCCTGTCTTTTGCTAGGAGCTGGGAAAGCATAGGGGCAGCTCTGTATGGATACTCAAAAGAGTGTGTGTTCAGAGGACTCAGAGGGGGTAGGAACTGGTATTCTGTGATCCCTTAATACCAGCCTCCTCAGTATTCTGCACAAAATACACTCCATTTGTCAACTCCAGGCATTTTCTCTGGCTGTCTCCCGTGCCTGAAATGGCCCTCGCTCTTCTCTGCCTCCTGGCTTCCCTGGCTTCCTTTAAGTCCCTGCTAAAACCCCGTCTTCTAGGAGAAGCCTTTCCAGACACCCCTTCATGCTAGTGTCTTCCTGTTAAGGATTTCCTCCAATGAATCCTATCTATATCTTGTTTGTACATAGCACTCATCTTCCCACTAAACTGTGAGCTCCTTGAGGGCAGAAACTGTCTTTTGCCTTTCTTAGTATTCCCAGGACATAGTAGGCTCTTAATAAATATTTATTGAATGATCAGAGAAATCATAGAGACCAACCCCCTTCTTTTAGTGGAAGAGGAAACTGAGCCCAAGAGCAATGAACTTGGAGTCATGTAACCTAAATTTGCATTCCAGATTGGTCACTTACTACCTAGATGACCTTGGGCAAGTCACTGCTGCTGCTGCTGCCGCCACCGCTGCTGCTAATTAATGCTAATGTCAATGCTGCTGCTGCTGCTCAGGTCACATTTCATTGTGAGGACCATTTAAAAGGTGTAGAAGGATTGCAATCAGGGTTGGTGGAGGGAATGAATACACACGTGTATGAAATCACAGATCCTTGAAATAATAAAATCATCATTAATCTTTATATGGAGTCCTAGACTCTCAGGGTTTGCAGGGTACTCAGCTTCAAGAAGACTTCCCTCTGCAACCTCACCTGGGAGGAGTCACCCTGCCTTTGCCTGAATCTCACCTGGGACATAGAGCTGGAGGGAACTTTAGATGTCATAAAATCATAAATGTGAACTGGAAGAATCCTCAGAGGCAGATCTGGTCCAACCCCCTCATTTTACAGATGGGGAAAGTGAGGTCCGAAGAGGGGGAATAGTTTGCCCAAGGTCTCACTAGTAGCAGTATCAGAGATAAGATTTGAACTCAGGTCCAACAACTACATTCAGCAGTGTCTTTGACAGAATTACATTTCCCATTTCAAGGAGTGAGTGTCCTAGACACATCCAAAAAATTGATCACAAAGTGAAAAACTTAGTGAATAAGTGTATTTGGGCTGTATTTGGGGAAAGCCCAAGCCTTTGAGGTGGAATTTCACTGGATTGACTAATTTTTCCCCAGATTTAATGAGCTAATTGTGTATATGGACACGGGCACTATGAGAATAAAATAATCGATTAAATTGGTCATCTGGGATTCTGTAGATAGAGGTCTGTCCTAAATGCAACTGTAGAGTATGTCTTGGGTATCTCTGACCCTCCCTTCCACTGTTTCTTCCACTATCCCAACACCCAAAGCATTCCAAGCCTTCCTGCAGCCCAACGGGTCCCTCCTGTCAGGAAGATGAGTGGCAATATATTGACTCATTATTGTCCTCTCTTGATCAAATCAGATGACATGGCATAGTGGGGAGAGAGCTGGCTTTGGAAGCCAGGAAGACCTGATTCAAGTCCCGTGCCTAACATATACTGACTGTGACTCTGGATAGGTCATGGACTCCAGGCAGCACTCCAAGGTGACTCTCTAAGAAAGTGCCCACCCGAATGGGGAGAGGGAATGTCTTCACCTGGGAGTCCCCTATTCCCAGAACTGCAGGATTGGAAAGGACTTCGGAAATAACCTCATCCAATCCATCCCCAAACTATCTATTGTCTATGACACACTGAACAAATGGTCCCCAGCCTCTGCTCAAAGCTGGTTGCTCAGGTAAAGAAGCCCCAACCATCCCACCTCTAAAGAGCTCTCACTGTTAAAAAGCTTTCCTTTACCTGTAGTCTAAATTTGCCACTTGGCATCTTCTACTCATTATTATTGGTTCAACAGCCTTCCATCAATAAGTATACATGAAGTGCCTGCTATACACCAGGTACTATGCTAGGCTCTGGGGATACAAAGACAAAGCTGAGACTACCCTTGTCCTCAAAGAGTTTATATTCTACTGATGATATATAACCAGGAATGTGCTGGTAAATGTTTAACAACCAGTTCTCCAAGTGGAAAAATGTACATATAACAAACTCTTAAGTTTAATCTACAATGTTAGCATTTTCTCCATCATTTTCTTTTGTCATGTTTCTTTTTTTGCCTTTTAAAAATGTGATATTTAATTTTCCCCCAATTTCATGCAAAAACAATTTTTAACATTTTTTTTTAATTTGAGTTCCAAGTTCCCTTCTTCCCTCATCCCCTCACTCCTTCACTCCCTCACTAAGAAGGCAAGCAATCTGGTAGAGGTTATACATATACAGTCATGTACAATATTTCCATATTAGTCATATTATGAAAGAAATACAGACCAAAAGAAAAAAAAAGAAAAATAAATAAAGTTTTAAAAAGTATGCTTCAATCTGCATTCAGATGCCAGATATACCTTTTTTCTTTTTTCCTTTTTTCTTTTTATTTTTTTTTTATATTTTAAATTTATTTATAGTTTTCAACATTTACTTCCACAAGATTTTGAGTTCCAAATTTTCACGCATCTCGCCCCTCCCCCCACCCCAAGGTGGCATGCATTCTGCAGTCTGCCCAGCCTTCTATCTCTCTCCCCCTTCTCTTATCCCCTTCCCCTTTTATTTTCCTGTAGGGCAGGATAGATTTCCGTACCCCATTTCCTGTATTTCTTATTTCTCAGTTGCATGTGAAAACATTTTTTTAAACATGTGTTTTTAAAACTTTGGGTTCCAAATTTTCTCCCTTCCTCCCTCCCCACCCACCCTCATTGAAAAGGCAAGCAACTCAATATAGGTTATACATACGCAGTGATGCAAAACACTTCCACAGTAGTCATGTTGAGAAAAACTAACTCTCTTTCCCTTAATCCTATCCTGACCCCTCATTTATTCTATTCTTTCTTTTGACCCTGTCCCTCCTCAGAAGCATTTGCTTCTGATTACCCCCTTTCCCAATCTGCCCTCCTCTCTATCATTCCCCTGCTCTCTTGTCCCCTTCTCCCCCTATTTTCCTATAGGGTAAGACAGATTTCCATACCCAATTGAGTGTGTATGTTATTCCCTCCTTAAGTCAAATCCTATCAGAATAAGATTCATTCATTCCCTCTCACCTTCCCCTGTTTCCCCTCCACTGCAAGAGCCTTTTCTTTTCTGTTTTTTGTGAGATAATTTACTCCATTCTACCTCTCCCTTTCTCCTTCTCCCGGTATAATCCTCTCTCACCCCTTAATTTTATTCTCCAGATATGACCCCTTCATCTTCAACTCACCCTGTGCCCTTTATCTATCTATCTATCTATATATATATGTATACACATACATATAATTTTTCCCTCCAACTACCCTAATACTGACAAAGGTCTCATGAGTTATAAATATCATCTTTCCATGCAGGAATGTAAACAGTTCAGCCTTAATAAGTCTCTTATGATTTCTCTTTCCTGTTTACCTCTTCATGTTCCATTTGAGTCTTGTATTTGAAAGCCAAATTTTCTATTCAGCTCTGGTCTTTTCATCAAGAATGCTTGAAAGTCCTCTATTTCACTGAATGACCATTTTTTCCCCTGAAGGATTATGCTCAGTTTTGCTGGGTAGGTGATACTTGGTTGTAATCCTATCTCCTTTGCTCTCTGGAATATTATATTCCATGCCCTGTGGTCCCTTGGTGTAGAAGCTGCTAAATCTTGTGTTATCCTGATTGTGTTTCCACAATACTTGAATTGTTTCTTTCTGGCTGCTCGAAATATTTTCTCCTTGACCTGGGAACTCCTGAATTTGGCTACAATATTCCTAGGAGTTTTCCTGTGGGGGTCTCTTTCAGGAGGAGAT
This sequence comes from Vombatus ursinus, assembly GCF_900497805.2. Lineage (NCBI taxonomy): Eukaryota > Metazoa > Chordata > Mammalia > Diprotodontia > Vombatidae > Vombatus > Vombatus ursinus. The sequence continues at coordinate 7,824,604 of NW_020954844.1, forward strand.
TGGTGGATTCTTTCAATTTCTATTTTGCCCTCTGGTTCTAAAATATCAGGGCAGTTTTCCTGGATAATTTCTTGAAAGATGATGTCTAGGCTCTTTTTTTGATCATGGCTTTCAGATAGTCCAATAATTTTTAAATTCTCTCTCCTGGATCTATTTTCCAGGTCAGTTGTTTTTCCAATGAGATATTTCACATTGTTTTCTAATTTTTCATTCTTTTGGATTTGTTTTACAGTGTCTTGATTTCTCATAAAGTCACTAGCTTCTAATTGCTGTATTCTAATTTTTAAGGAAGTATTTTCTTCAGTAAGCTTTTGGACTTCCTTTTCCATTTGGCCAATTTTGCTTTTTAGGGCATTCTTCCCCTCATTGGCTTTTTGGACCTCTTTTGCCATTTGGTTTAGGCTATTTTTTAAGGTGTTATTTTCTTCAGTATTTTTTTGGGTCTCCTTTAGCAAGCTGTTGACTTGTTTTTCATGATTTTCTTGCATCACTCTCATTTCTCTTCCCAGTTTTCCCTCTACTTCTCTTACTTGCTTCTCAAAATCCTTTTTGAGCTCTTCCAAGGCCTGGGACTGATTCATATTTTTCTTGGAGGCTTTGGATGAAGGAGCTTTGACTTTGTTATCTTCTTCTGGTTGTATGTTTGATCTTCTTTGTTACCAAAAAAAGATTGTATATGGTCTGACACTTCTTGCGAGGTTTGCTCATGATCCCAGCCAATTACTTGAGTTATAAACTCTTTATTAAGGTAGAGGTCTGCTTCCAATGTGGAGAATGTACTGTCCCAAGCTTTGGGGGTTTGTACAGCTGTTTTCAGAGATACTTCTAGGGACCTGTAAATTTTCAGTTCTTCCAAGGTGCTATGATAAGGGGCAAGGTGTTAACTCCTTTCCTGGCCTGTGCTCTGGGCTATGAATGACCAAAAGCACTCTTTTCTGCCCTGGAACTGTGACCAAGGTCCCCACTCCTCTGGGCCACAGGTTCTGGCGTGCTAGTACTCCTTGCTCTGGGACTGTGACCCAGGACTGCAATCCAGATGTGAATATAAGCAATGAAACAGAGTCCTGCACCCACTTCCAGTAAATGGATCCCTGTAATCTCCTGCTGACCAATTGTTCAATCCCTCCTGTGTATGGGCTGGGGGCTCCAGAAGCAGCTGCTGCTGCCTTTTATTCAGCCACCTACCCCCAGACCTGGCATTGGTTTACTGGGACTCACCCTGTGCTGGAGTGAATTCCCCTTTCACCTTGTTGTGACAAGCCTTTCCTGCCAACTTTCTAAGTTGTCTTGGGCTGAAAAATTGTTTCACCCTGTCATTTTGTGGTTACTGTCACTCCAGAATTTGTTCTGAGGCATTATTTTAAAAATTTTGGAAGCAAATTTAGGAGAGTGGAGGCAAATACCTGCCTTTTCTCCACCATCTTGGCTCCACCTGTCCATTACTTTCTTAAGTCTAGGCAATCAACAAAACAATGAATCAATTTGCTGATTTCTATAAATATAAATCAATCAACCAATCAAATAAATCAAATGCCAATTTGCAGTATTTGCCAAGTCTCAAGATGTAAATTGTTCACACTGAAAATTTAACCATCAGCTTTCAAGAGCCTCTGAGAACTGGCTCCGGTATATCCAATTCAGTTCAATCCAATAAACTCTTATTAAAAGCCTACTACATGCCAGGCATTATGCTAAGAGCTGGGGATACAATTAAGAAAATGAAAGATGGCCCCTACCCTCAAGGAGCTTAGAGTCTAGTCATGAAAGATAACACACAAAGAGTAGCTGGAAAGGGGGAGGAGGGGGTTGCCAGGAGTTCCCTGGTTCAGGAGCATCTTAGTCTATGGATTTGAAACCAGGCAGAGCATCAGCAAAAAAAAAAAAGCAGAAAAGAGTGCTTTTGGTCACAGAGTGGAGTGGATATTCCCTTGCATATAACATGTACACAAGTAAGTATATACTTTAAATGCTTTTAAACAAATCTGTCTTCCATAGAAGAGCTCTTCAAATTCTTGAAGATGGTGATCATATTTCCTCTAAGTCTTTTCTTCTCCCAGCTACACATCCGTGCTTCCTTCAAGCTTCCAATATGACACAGGCTCAAGGCTCTTCACCTTCCTAGTTGTCCTCCTCTGGAGGTTCTCAGGCTCATCAATGTCCTTCCCAATCTATGGCACCCAAAACAGATCACAATATGTCAGCGTTGTCTGACCAGAGCAGGTTTTGAGATAGTGCTGACACATCCAGGTGGAACTACTCAGGAAATATGTAGAAATATGTAGAAGTCTGAGGCAGGAGGTTAACATTTGGGGATCATCCACTGAGAAGTGATAGCTCCCCGCTTCTGTCTTGAGTGCCAGTGTTTCCCAGGTAGGAAAATATGTCCAAGCCAAGGTGTGATTAACTGTAGCATTCCTTTCAGAATCCCAGCATCCCAGTATTAGAATGGATCTCAGAGGCCATCTGGTGCAAGCCATGCCTGACCAAGAAGTCCCTCCACACCAGGGCTGACAAAGGGTCATCCCACCTTTGCTTGAAGACCTCTAGTGAAGGGGAAGTCCATCCCTCTTGGGGTAGCCCATTTCATTCCTGGATACTATGATTGTGAGGAAACTTATCCTGGGATTAAGAACCTGGAGGAATGAGGGGGTAGGTCCTACATCTTCCCTTCATCCCCTCCCCAGTCACCAAGTTGCCCAGACTCTATCAGGGTGCCTAAGTATGGAGAAAGAGCAGCTAGGTGGGGTAGTGGATAGGGTCCCCCACCTGGAGTCAGGAAGACTCATCTTCTTGAGTTCAAAGCTGGCGTCAGGTACTTCCTAGCTGTGTGACCCTAGACAAATCACTTAACCCTGTTTGCCTCAGTTTCCTCACCTGTGAAATGAACTGGAGAAGGAAACAGCAAACCACTTCAATATCTCTGCCAAGAAAACTCCAAATGGGGTCACCAATACAACTGAAACGACTCAATAATGACAACAGGTCTGTAGGGAAGAATAATGTGACTGTCCCCATTGTTTAGATAAGCTCTAAGTCAACAGCTCTATTCCTTCTGGTTAGATAGAGTACCGCTGGGCCTCTCCATCTGCTCTTCTCCAGACTGGTCCTCCCTCTGAGGTCAGAATCTCCATCTCTCAGCTCCAGGCATTTTTATTGACTGTCCAGCATGCCTGGAACGCTCACCCATCTTCTGGCTTCCCTGGCTTCTTCCAAGTCTCCTCTAAAATTCCACCTTGTGCATAAAAGCTTTCTGGATCTTCCTTAATCCTACTATCTTTCCTCTGATGATTATTTCCAATTTATCCTATCTAGGAAGCAGCTGGTGGTGAATAGAGAACACGGCCTAAAGTCAGGAAGACTTGAGTCCAGATCAAATAGCAGGCCCTTAATTAATTTATTTTTCCTTCTCTCCTTCTTCTTCTTGTTGTTTGTCCTTTGTTCTGGAAGAAGACCATGACATCAGGAAGGTGACGCCATGACTTTCAAGTGAATTGAATTTAAGTGAGGCAGGGCTGCACAAAGTCACCAGCCTCACTTTCTCCTCCTGAGCCATCTGGGTCCAGGGGCAAGATATAGCTCAGGACAACTGGAGATGGCCCTGGATCTTGCCTGTACATAGTTATTTGCATGATGTCTCCCTCATTAGACTGTGAGCTTCTTGAGGGCAGGGATTATTTTGATTTTTTTTAACCTGTGCATTCCCAGTACTTGGCATAGTGACTGGAACACAGTAAGAGCTTAATAAATGCATCTTGACTTGATTTTTGACTACCCCTTCAGACCCCAGGGCTCCACCATCCAACTTGACAATGGCCTTGCCATCTGCCCTGCCACCTGCCCTGCCACTGCCCCTTAGGATTGTTTGACCTTTCAACCCACCCTGTAGCTGAAACTTTCTTTTATGTCTTAATTCCCCCAATTAGAACAAGAACTCCTTGAAAGCAAGGCCTGACTCAAATTTTCTATTTGTTTCCCTTACACTTAACACAGTGCTTGGCATGTAGTAAGCACTGAATAAATACTTTTCCATATGTTCATTCAAACCCATATTTCCATACAGCTCCAGCCCTTTGCTCCTGGTTTCCCCCTCTGGGGCCAGACAGTACCAGTTTAATTCCCCTGTAGGCAGGCAACCCTTCAAATATTTGAAGACAGATTTAATGACATCCTTGAAGTCCTTTCTTCCCTTCCTCTACTAAACGGGGATCGATGAGAACAGGCAGTGCCATTTTTAATATTTATTTTTCCCCAGTGCCTAGCACAGTGTCCCACACACTCAAACAGTCCCTTACACTGTAGGTACTTAATCATAGTTTATTGAATTTGTGGTATGGTGGGCGTTTCATAAATATCTGCTGCATCACATTGAATTTCTACATAACATAGGTCAGTTTCCAGTCCTAAATTCTAAGATTTGGTGATTATTTTGAGATCTGCTCATTTTGACTTTGCTTAGTCAAGCATGAAAATACAACTTGACAACATTTTATAGTTTTACACTTCTAATTCTCTGCCAACAGAGATCGGTGAACGTTAAGAAGGGGTGATCCAGGCAGAATCAAATATTCCACAGTAACGTAGGCGTTCTCATTAATGTATGCCTTCTGATCAGAGCCACCTGAGCATACCATATATCAAATGGAATTGGACTGCAGCCCAAAATAATGGAGCTAATTAAGGTGGAAAAAGGGCAGTCTACGTCAGCAGCTCATTCAGAAGCTGGGGGAGGTAGCCCCGCTAGAGTGGAAAGAGCCCTGGGCCAAGATTTGAGAGACCAGGGTTCTAGCTTCAGCTCAGAAATTAACCAGTTGTATGACCTTGAATAAGCCACCCTAACATCTCCTGGCCTGACGGGGGTAGAACAAGCGATCCTTCAGGTTCTTCCAACTCACGACCCCATTATTAAGGCTTTTCTCAGGCTAACACTCTACAGCTTCTCGAAGCTAGCGCCAGAGCGTCTCTCCTGTTACTGGGGCCTGGAAAGATTTGGGAAGTCACTCTCACAAAATCTCCCTGGCTGCCGCCTCCACCCTGGAAAACCCTGGGAATCTCAGTGTCTTGCTCATTTTGAAAATCTCTCTGGCATATGCCCCCACACAGGAAAACCCTGGGGACCTCATTCTATGGCTCATTTTGCTTTCCCAAAAGGGCCCTCAGCTCATCTACAAGCATTCATGCTAATAAAACAATTACATTAAAGGGGTTTTATTTATAACACAAAAAATACTGTAAACACCCACAACTAAGTCCAAAGACAGTCAAGAAAAACTCTCTCTCTCTCTCTCTCTCTCTCTCTCTCTCTCTCTCTCTCTCTCTCTCTCTCTCTCTTTCCCCTCTGTCTCTGTCTTTCTATCTCTCTGTCTGTCTCTGTCACACATACACATCATCATCATCATCATCATCATTATCATCACAGGGACCTATTTAGTCACACTAGTTTGAAACACTCCTGTGTGTTTCGTAGAAGGTCAAACATTACTCCCTACCCTGAGTCAAGTCAATTGCATTTATTGAGCTCCTGCTATGTGTAAGGCACTGTGCAAAGTACTGAGGATACGAAGAAATGGAAAAAAAAAAAAACCAGTCTCTACCTCAAGATGTTCACAGTCTAATGGGGGAGAAAACATGCAAACAACTGCGTAAAAAGAAGATACAGACAGGATAAATAGGAAATAATCAGCAAGGAAGGCCCACGTGTTAAGAGGAACCAGGAAAGGCTTCCTTTGGAAGGCTGAATTTTAGCTGGGACTTGAAGGAAGCCAGGAGACAGTGATGAGGAGGAAGAACATTCTAGGTATGGGAGACAGCCAGTGAAAAGGCCCAGAGCTAGAGAAGGCATGTCTTCTTCAAGGACCAGCAAGGAGGCCAATGTCACTGAAAAGCAGAATGCATGGTAGGGAGAAAGGTTCAAGAAGACAGGAAAGGGAGGTAGGGACTGGGTCGGTAAGAGCTTGGAAAGGATTTTATATTTGATTCTGAAAGTAACAGGGAGCCACTGGAGTTTATTGAGCAGGGATGTGACCCCAGACCTGCTTGGTCCCTAAGACTCACAGTACCGTTAAGAGCAAGGTCCAGGTTGGCTCTTCTGTGCTGTGGCTGTGTGCCTCATTGATGCTTTTTTCTATTTCCTCCCCTGCTTCTGGATTCTGTGGTTACCTGCCGTGTCAATCTTTCTCCCCTGCTTTGACATTAGTTCAGAGCCTAGACTGTATCTTTTAGGGAGCAAAGGAGCGGGGTGTTATGGGGATACAGAAACCCTCAGGCTAGGCCTAGAAGCAACTTGGTGTAACCATGTTTCTGATTGACTCTCATCTATGCAGGCAATGGCCTCTATATTTGTCACATGGCTTCTCTCCTGGGTTTGCCTTCCACACCCACCCATTTGCTCTTGCAGGAGTCCACCCCACCCCACATACATAAGAAGTGGGAAGGGGCTTACCCAGCCCCTCTTGGTTGAGGCCCATTACAATGCCATTTTGTGGTTCCATGCCAAAATCAGCCTGTCCCTTTTTGAAAAAGTCTACTGGCAAAGTCACCCTCCAGGTTCCAGTGACTGGAGCCGTGGAAGTGGAGAAAGCCTTCCTCAGGCCAGCCTGCAACATGAAAGGTTTGGGAGAACTGAGACTGATGAGTCACTCCAAAGAGACTCGATGGGGGGAGACACATTCCAGCTCCCTGGTTTGCTCCAGAGCTAGGCCCAGAGAGAGACGCCTGCCTCAGTCAGAAGGTGTGACCTCCAGAGGAAGGACATTTTACATTGTTCAGTTAAAGAAGAGTGGTTATTCCAAAAAAAACCCAGAAAATCTGTGTTTGATGGCCTTGTGGTTCTCATGAGAGTCATGAATACAAAGGCAATCCTAGTCTGGAAATATAAGGGGGATCTGACTATTTTTAAAACCAACTATAATCAAGTTATGTGAAAGAAAGGGGGTCAGAAGTTATGGTACTGGGACCATCCCAACCACAACCACATGGGTGACCTCACCCTTCTCACCATGGCTGCTGTGGCTCTTGGGTCACCCTAGAGTTCCACTTCACACTGGCCCCTGAATTCACGGCCCGTGCCGTGTCACACATGCCACATCTAGTCACCAGGAATGCAAGCTCCTGAGTCTTCATTTAATGACCAGCTGCTGGTTCATGAGTTGAGTCTGACTTGTAAACAATATTGTATCGTCTGCACTCTTTTGCCTCATCACAAGAGGGGTATTAATTGAGTAATAAACAAATGAATGTGTGGCTTTCCTAGGACTCCTGGGTTCAGAATAGCCTAGGTACTCTCTGAACACTGCATGAATCTGGGAGAGATTATGGGCTTAAAGCTAAGCCAGTACGTGTTTTATTAGGTGTGCTTTATTGCTTTTATTTTTTCTATGTTAAGAATATACACTGTGTAAAGATAAAAAATAAAGTAGGCCAGAGTAAACTAATAAGTTAAATTAGAAAAAGAAGTATATGCTCATACTTGACTCTATATTATTCTTATTTCTTTGACTCTGGGTTGTTTTTATTTGATTGTATTTTATAAACAAAATCAGTTGCTTGTTGTTAGGGATGTGTGTGTGTGTGTGTGTGTGTGTGTGTGTGTGTGTATGTGTGTGTGTGTGTGTGTGTGTAAGTGAGTGTGTGTCTAACTGAACTTCCAGCTAAATCCTGGGTGGACAAAATGCTAGCAAGACAATATAGTGAGGCCTAGATAGTGAGTGGAGGTGGTGTGAGAGCTTCTTGGGAGTGCAAAAATGTGGAGAGGGGAGTATAGAAGGAGAGGGAGAGAGAGGGAGAGGGAGGGAGAGAGATTTACATATCATCCCAGCCCCCAGCCACCCAAAACCCATCCATGAGCTATTTGATTGCCTACAGGGCTTAATTATGTATAGATACACAGATACACATATAAATGGATGGATAAATAGATAAGATAGATAGTCAGACAGACAGACAGATGGCCAGGCAGACAGACTGATAATTGGGAATTATGTGGAAAATAACTAAACTGCTCATACCTTTTGACCCACCATTCCCATTACCAGATATGTTATCCAAAGAGGTCAAAGATAGAAACAAAGTTCCAGCGCATACCAAACCACAGACAAATTACCACAAGGTAAAAACAAAAGACATCAAGAAAACTTGGTTTTTACATAAGAAGAAAAGGAGAAAGAAGCCATTTCATGGAGCTTCTTTGCTGGCAGGGAAGGAGGGACCTCTTCTAACAATCTGCTGTGACCTATGACTACTATACCAGACTAACCTTTGCCTCTTAAGAGAGTCTCTCCCCAGAGCCAGGGTTACATTCAGTTGTGCAAAGAAATACAGAATTCAGCTTTCCCCAGGGTGGGTGGGTTCAGTATAGTCCTAGCTCCACAGGGGTCATAGCTCTTGCTTAATATTTTAAAGCAAACAAATGAACTTTATCCTCCACCTGTGCAGACACACACACACACACACACACACACACACACACACACGCACCCCCTACCACCAGTGCTCCATGCATGCAGATGCCCAGGACGCATCTAATAAGGAGGCTGGACCACGTGGCATCATCCTAACTCTCTCTCCTGGGTGTCCTTCTAGCCAGCAGCACTTACTTGCCTTAGGCTGCTAGAGAGGTTGATGCATTTGATCTATGGTAAGGGTTAGGAGAAATCTGAATGAGATTTCATTGTTTGTTTAATTTTTGCATAAATAGTAACCATAGGGCATATATCTAATCTAGAATCTTAAAGTTTGCCAAGCACCTTCCAGTCACCACCTCAGGTGACCCTCACAACAACCTGTGAGGGAGCTGCTATTGTCATCCCTAAGTAACAGATGATGAAACTGAGTCTCAGAGAGGTTGACTTAAGCTTACTTGTCCAGGGTGATGCAGCTATTATCTGTCTGAGGCAGAATTTTAAGGCAGGCCACAGAGAATTAGGATTGTAATGTTGTCCCTCTTACTACTGTATTTGAACCACTTGGAAAACCTTCTGCATAGCACCGAATAAACATGTTGGGTTGGTTATTATCTTTTGGATAAGAACCCCTGGCATGTTCCCTGGCCATCCCTCACCCTGGCTTACATGACCAGCCCCTTACTCTTTTTCAACAATAAATTTATTGTTGCCATTCTTATACCCTTTCACAGAAGCACACAATCTGAGACCTAGAAGGGATGCCATCATCCATCTAGCCCAACTCATACCCAAAAGCAATCCCTATTATAACACACCATGGAAAGACTTCTGTAAAATAACGAAAAGTGAAAAAAGCAGAACCAAGAGAAAATGGTGTATACAGTAACAGCGATACTGTGCTGAAGAATAATTGTGAACAATCAAGCTATTCTGAGTACTATAAATACTGAAATCAACTTTAAAGGACCTATGGAGGAAGATGCTATCCAACTCCAGAGAAAGAATTGATAAATGGAAGTGTGCATAGTATGGGTGTACACATATTTATAAATCTGTGTCAAATGGTGATCTTCTCAAGCGCCAAGCAGGCAGGGAAGAAAGGAGATCATTCAAAAACCCAACAAGTAGATTCCAGTCTCTGCTTGAAGATTGTCTTTAAGGAAGAACCCACCACCTCTGTAGGCAGCCCATTCCACTACTGGACAGCTCTCATTTTAGTTAAAGTTCTTCCTGTTATCAAGCCTCAATTTGCCTCTAATTTTATCTCTTCTGTATAATCTCTCATCCATATGTTATGCAGCACTCATGCCCATATTATACCTCCCCCTTGCTCTTTGGGTGATCCTCAATTGCAATTTTTGGAGACCAAAGTATGGTATAACCAGTGGCCACACACCACCACCAGAAGAACACTGAGGTTAGAAAGATAGAATGTTGGTTCTTCCTGTCCATGTCCTTCCATAAATCCTCCAGAGAGAATCTATCCAATGCCTTTCTCTGGGCTTTTTAATATTTTGTGGGTACCAGTACACATCTGGAGCTATCTGACAACCCTAGTCTTCACTATATGCTCCTTTTCTGAATATGCATGTTCCTCATGAAGCCATTTATATTATTTCTCTTGAATGGGTCAATCAATTCACAAGCATTTTATTAAGTGTTTACCATGTGCTAAGCACTGTGCTCATTTCTCATCTGACTGCACTCTTGGACTCCATTATACCCTCCAGAATGTCATCACACCGCAATATCACATTGACTCTGAAATGTGTACCTCCTTAGTCCCTGAGGTTCCTCCCTCCCTCTGATTGGAGAGGGTGGAAGGTGGACAGTGGAGTGCTTCTCCCGCTTCCTCCGTTTACAGAGGGCACCTGGGGCAGCATCTGCATCTTTTCCCATGTGGCTACATTTCTGAACTGCATCATGCCCCTGAGCTGGGTACCCTCCTTCCCACTCCATCCCTCCACTTCCACTTCACCTTCTTTTTATGTGTTATCTTAACTATTAGATTGTTAGCTCCTTGAGGACAGGAACTGTCTTTTGCCTTTCTTTACATCCCCAGAACTTAGCACAGTGCCTGGCATGTTATAGGTGCTTAATACATGTTCATTAAGAGTTGGAGATTTAAAAAAAAAAGCAAATAGTTCCACCACAAGCTCATGCTTTAATGAAGAAAACAATGTATGTGTCAGGACATACAGATAAGTATAGAGTGGATGGAAGGTAACTTTATAGAGATAAAATATCATTGGTAGTATGCTATCATCTCCCTTAGGACATCTATGGTCAGGCAAGGGATTGGCCAAGCCATCCACACAGAAGAAGCAAAGTGGATGAAAACCACATATGGTCCAAACTCTGGTGCCCAGTGAAATGTGTTCTGATGATCAACATTTACATGCACATTCACATAGCACAACTAGTCTGTTCAATTTAAAGCATTTTCAAACTTTCCATTCAGTATCTCATTTAAGCCTCAGGATTTATACCTTCAATTGGCACTGCAGATGGAAAAGGAGCTGGCCCAGAATTGAGTAAGATGAGCACATTGGGCTGGCCTGCATTTGGGAAACTGTACAAGGTTTTAATGATTCCAAGCTGTTCTGGGCTGCAAAAGCCCAGCTTTTTTAACACCGATTTGTCTGAAGGACACTATTTGGTTCAGAGTGGGGAACACAGCAATCTTAGAAAAACCACAGAGCAGGGAAGGGGAGTGTTAGGGCAGTAGATCTCTAATTAATGAATGAATAACAGCTGACATTTATAGAGCCACAAAGCAATTTACATGCATCGTTTCATCTGATCTTCACAGCACCTTCAGGGAAGCAGCACATCAGAGTAAAATGAGTACCAGCTTTGAAATCAGAAGATCTGGGTTCAAATCCTACCTCTGCTCCATGCTATGCATATGGCCTTTGGTGAATAGCTCCACCTCTCTGGGTCTCAGTTTCCTCATATGTAAAATGCAGGGGCTGAACTTGTTGACTTCTAAGGTCCCTTCTAGCCCTAAATTTAAGACCCCTGCAAAGTAAGTGCTACAGGACTTTTGTCCCTATTTTGCAGATGTAGTTCAAAAGGTTGAGCCATTTGCCCATGGGTTCAATGAGTGCCAGAGGCAGGATTTGAATCCGGAACTCTCTTGACTCCAAGGATGGCACTCTTTCTACTATACCAAGACCACTTCACTTGTGATACATATTCACATTTGTGCCTCCCTGTGATGCTGGGATTACATTGAGTTTTAGGTTACCATCATAAACCTTATTTGGCCCTTCTCTTCCCAGGCTCAAAGATAGACTCTGGGCACCAGCCAAAGAGGAAAACCAATTAAGGCCACAGTCCTCTGGGAGCTAATTCTCGTCTTTTCAGATCCTGCTGTACCCAAACAGAATAATATGGATGATACATTGGAAGGAAGGAATCCTGGGCTCTGATAACACATTTATAGAACTTGGCAAACCTTAAGTCCTTGCATAAATCTTAGTATTATCATTATTGTTGGGGGAGGGGTGTCCCTTTGCCCTTTGGACTCAGTTTCCTCCTCAGTAAAATAAGATAGACTAGATGAGCGCTAAGTTCCTTTCCAGCTTTGGCATTTCTTTGCTGTAGAGTTTAGAGCCTTGCTCAGAATTTCCAGTCACCCCCTGAGATACAAGTCAAGAGTGAACTGGAAAAAAACCCTGAAACCTTGTGACATACATCCTGTGAGTCCCTGGGGATCCCCCTATCCCTATTCTTGGCTTCTGGACTTCAAAGACATATCTCTTCCAGTATCTTATCCTAAAACTTCCCTCCTCCTCCACCCTGAAATATCCAACAACGTCTACGGGCTTCTCAAGCTGGAGCATCCTTCTGTAAGACCTGCCCCCTTCTCCAATTGGTGTTGTGGAGTGGTCCAGGGTGGACTTCATTCCCCTGCTGGCCTTGTTCCTGGCTTCCAGGCTTCAAAACCATGCCCCACTTTGGGAACCTGCATCTGCTCCCCTCCCTTTTTATTCCCCATTTGTGCATTGTCATCTTCCCATTAGAATGTAAGCCCCTTGAGGGAAAGAGACTGTCTGTTTGTATTTATATACCCACTACTTAACATTGAGCCTGACACATAATAAGCATTTAATAAATGTTTCCTTTCTCCCTTCTTTTCTTCCTTCTTCACATCGTTCCTCTGTTATTTTGCTCCTTCCTTTTTCTCTTCCCTTCTTCTTTATTCCCTTCCCTCCTTCCTTCTTTCCTGACCAAAGAGCAGGAGTTGTATTACACTGAGGAGATAGATCTACATTGTTGTTGCTCAGTTGTTTTTCAGTCATGCCCAACTCTCCATAACCTCATTAAGAGTTTTCTTGACAAAGATATTGGAGTGGTTTGCCATTTCCTTCTCCAGCTCATTTTACAGATGAGGAAATTGAGGCAAACAGGGTTAAGTGACTTGACCAGGGTCACACAGCTAGGAAGTGTCTGAGGCCAGATCTGAACTCAGGAAGATGAGTCTTCCTGACCCCAGCGCTCTGTCCACTGCACCACTCACAAAAGCATGGGAGAAGAGGAAATAACAGAATCAGGACTAGGGCTTACTGGAGAGCTCAGTATCAGAGCTCCCCCAAGAGAAACCAAGCATTTCTGGGAAGTAAGAGGATCCCAAACGATTGTTAGAGGGATAATGGCTGCCAAAGCTCAGGCTGTGTTTTATCACGGGGTCAAACCTGTTCTCTGGCCCTGCTGGAACGTGATCTATCTACCCCTCTTAAAATTTTCTTAGCAATTCATAGAATCACAGACTTTGGGAATTGGAAGGAATTACAGTGGATCCCCAGTCCCATCCACAGAGAGCAATCTCTATACATCTGACAGGTGGTTGATTGTCCAGCCTCTCTTTGAAGCCCTCTGAGGAGGGGGAGCCCACCACCTCTTCCCCAGGAACTTCGTGCCATTTTTGGACGGCTTTCATTTTTAGGACATTTTTCCCAATATCAAACCCAAATCAGCCTCTTTGTAATTTTCATCCACTGTTCCTGGGTCATCCCTCTTAAGCCAAACAGAACAAAGCTAAGTCCCATTCCACATGACAGACCTTCAAATACCCACAGACTGCTACCATGTTCCCCACCCCACCCTGAGTCTTCTCTTCACCAAGACAAACTTGTCCATTTCTTTCAACTAATCCTCATGTTACATGACCCTTCACCATCCTTATGTAGTCGGTACAACCAAGGAGATGAGTCTCCAGTTCATTTCTTGTAATACTTGAGACCTAGAAAGAATTATTCTTGGGAAGAAATATTGAGCCGCCATTTCCCCAACAGGCTGAACGTCGGGCCAAAATTCAGTGCTGTAACTGGGTGAGAATTCCTATTGGTAGGGAGTCTTCTGGGAGTCAAGAGGTCTAAAAAAGTATGGCAACCAGAATATAGGTGTCGGCAGAGCCTTAGTAGACTCCATCCAGCTGCCATCAATAGAGAAAAAGGAAAAGGGGCCACACGGATGAATTTGGAGGCCCTTAGTTAAATGCTACTGGTACAAAGGAATGGAAGAAAACAACTCTTGCCCTTAGGAGCCCCCAGACTAATTGGTGAAACAATGCAAAAAACTATGTACAAACAAGATACAGACAGGATAAATTGGAGACGATCTGAAAGGGAAGGAAGTGAGATTAAGAAGGGCTGGGAAAGGCTCCTGGCAAAAGGTGGGTGTAGTGTCCACAAATGTGCTACATGAGTGGCCCTATGATTTCATGGTATAGGGATAGTTCCCAGTAAAGGAATTTTTCTTACCAATACATCTGCCATGGATAGTCTTATAATAGCCCCAGCAAATCCTGGCAGCCTGGAGCCAGCAATGTGAACACTGGTCCTTCAGATGCTGCTGCTGATACCAAGGCCAAACTCAGAAGAATGGCAGAACACCTGGCTGTCTGTGCTCCCCTCAGTCCACCTGCACAGGGGAAATCACTTCCCCACCCCCTCCAAGACCTTTCCAGAGAGATGGCGCCCATTTGAGAATGGGAGCAGAGAATTATTGCTTTGCTTAATTTCCAATTATTATTTGCCTTACTAGTCTACTTCAGTTAAACACGTTGGATCTTGGACTCAAGGTACCTACTTGGGAATGGTCACTTAAGAAATATTTGGAGGATTCTGATTACCCCAAAAAACAGTGTTTCTGCATGTCTAGAGAGCTGGTCTTACAGCCAGGAAGACCTGGGCTCCAATCCCACCCATTACACATACTGGCTATGTGATGAAACTTGGTGTTATGACTGGGTGACATATTGGTGGGAAGTCTTCTAGAGTCAAGTGGTTTAATAAGCCATTTTATTAAGTCACTTAGCCTCTCAATGCCCTAAGCAGTTCTCTAAGACTATAAATAGCAGAGAGAACTCATTGGGGAGGTGTGGGAAGGTGTTCCTCACCTATACCATTGAAATCATAGGCCCATAGCATCATGGGAAAAGTGTTGGATGTGGACCTGGGTTTGAATTCTACCTCTTTAGTGATCTGAATGACTAATATTTAGTAATAGCTAGCATTTAAGATCTAAGAAACACAGACATTGGCTCATTTGATCTTCTCAATAACTCTGTGAGGTAGATACTATTATCATCCCCATTTTACAGATGATGAAACTTAGCAGACAGGTTAAGTGACTTGAACAGGTCATGTCTGAGGTAGGATTCAAACCTCACACTTCCTGAATGTGAGGCCAATGCCCTATATCCACCACACCAAGCTGATTCAAAGATCATAATCTTAGATCTAAAAGAGAATTGAAATGTTGTCCAGTACTGCCCTCTCATTCTATTGATGAAGGAACTGAGACCCAAACACATATTAGATGACTTGCCAAGGATCACACAACTAGTAAGTGTCTGAGACTAGATTCGAACTCCAAGCCCAGTGCTCTATCCACTGCCCCACACTAGCTGCTCTCTCCTGCTTTCCTTCCCTCAGTATAGATGAGCACAAGGGCAGACACAGAGTGTGACAGGTCAAAAAACCTTTCTTGTCTCAAAAGAGTGTCCATATGAGCCCTGGGAGTCAGGCTGCAGGCTTGTCAGGGAAGGGCTAAGAGTCAGCTGTCAGGGGAATCACTGTGCTAATGATAAAAGGCCCCTAATGATGCTTCCTAGGATTTGAGCTGTCACGGACCATTTTCCTTCAAAGTTCAGAGAAGGAAGGGCCATTTGTCTCCTCATTGTAAAAATGGATCCTTGAAAATAACCTTATGTAACAAAAGAGGCTCTTAACCAACTGAATGAACAGTTCACAGGAAATGAGGTGATTTCCATATTTTTTATCCTCTCCCAGAGATTGCCCCCATGCCTGTTGTCTAAACCCTGGGCACTTCAAAACTCATGACCTGCATCTCTCTTCTCACGGCTCCCCCTCCCAAACTCCCTTCAGGGCTGTAACCAGGGCACTGTGAGGCGGCCTTTGCCCTGGGTGCCAAATATAGAGGGTGTGGACAGCGCCAGTCCTTCAGCAGTGTAGAAACCACTGAGTTTAGTGCCTATCGATCAGTGAAGTACTTATAAAGTGCCTACTATGTGCAGCACTATGCTGAACATCAAGGATCAAATATAATGAATGAGACAATTCTTTCTCCAAAGGACCTTACATTTCAGTGGGGAAGACATTGGGTAGCATATGGAATGGAAATGCCGTGTGGCAGGCTGATGGGAACCCCTTGAGAGCTCAGCATGGTACAGTAGTAAGAGCAGTTTCTGGAATCAGAAGACCCACGGCAAATCTTGCCAATGTTGCTTGCTGCCTGGGGAACCTAACTCTGATCTCCCTCAGTCTCAATTTCCTCATGTGTTGAATAAGGGTTTTAGACAAAATAGCCTCAAAAGTCTCTTTCAGCCTTACATCACCCTGTGAATCCTGCCCTGCTCATTCCCCTCCTCCACCCACAGAGCATTCCACGGTCTCCATGACCACCTCCTCTCTCAGCTAAACTGAGGGGGTATTACCTGCCACTTTCCTCTTGTGCAGCAATTGCTAGTTACAGCTCTGTCCATTCTGTTCCCTTTTCTCTGTTTGTACAGACTGATTTTTGGTTCTTATTCTCCTCACTCAGTCCTGAATGGCCCTCTATGCCCATTACCCCTAACCCTCCTCAGTTCATTGGTAGCATTTATCCCTCCCTCAATCCTAGAACAGGCTTTCAGAAATCCACTAATACATTGTTGATGGAGCTGCAAATTAGTATAACCATTTTGCGAAACAATTTGGAATTAAGTAAATAAGTAAATAATTAATAAAAAAAATAAGCAAATAAAGTGTCATACCCTTTGATTCAGAAATTCTAGTGCAAGGCAAATATTCCAAGGATGTCATTGATGAGAAGAAAATCTTCACATACAGCTACATATTTATATCAAAACTAATTTTGTGATAGCAAAGAACTGGAAACAAAATAGATAGATGCTCAGGGGTTGGGGAATGGCTAGACAAGTGGAAGTATGTGAATGGAGTGGACCATTACTATGCTCTAAGAAATGAAACAATAAATATGATGAATACAGAAAAGCATGGGGAAAAAAACGTGAACAAGATACAATAGGAAGTCATCAGAGCCAAGAAAACAGTGAGTACAATGATGTAAATGGGCAGAACAATCCCAAAACAGTTGAAAATGAATGTGGCAAGACCACAAAGAATGTACTTGGCCCCAAGAGATGGGAGAATCCAACTGTCCCTTCTCTTCATCCCTTGTAGAAGTGGGAGACCCTCAGGGGTGGAACAGGGCATGTATTTTCAGAGTTTTGCTGTATAGATTGATCTTGCTGACTTTTTTTTTTCTTTAAAAAAAACCCTTTGTTACCCAAGAAAGTTCTCTGGGACAAAGCAAGGCAGAGAGAAACAGGAGGATACAGAGTAAGGTAAAAAATAAAAATATCAATAAAAAATTTGCTTCTGAAACAAAGAAAAAGAAAATTCTTTTCCATGAGGGAGTGTTAGGATCATGAGATAGAACTGGAAGGGAGCTTAACAGAGGAGCAAACTTAGACCTGGAAAAATTCAGTGACTTCCTCAAGGTTGCAGATAAAATAAAATAATTACTAGCATTTATATACTGCTTTAAGGTTTGTAAGGCATTTTATATACGTGATCTCATCTGATCATCACAATACCGTCTGAGATGGGTGCTATTATTATCTCCATGTTACAGATGGGGAAACTGAGGCAGGCAGTGGTTAAGTGACTCACCCAGGATCACATAGCTAGGAAGTGCCTGAGGCAGAATCTCCCTGACTCCCAAGCCCAGGTCCAGCATTCTTTCCACTACACCACTTTGGAACAGAGCTGGTTTTAGAATCCAAGTCTTCTAATTCTAAAGCCATTGTTTCAGTCGTGTCTGACTCTTCATGATCCCTTTTGGAGTTTACTTGGAGTGGTTTGCCATTTGCTTTTCCTGTTCATTTTATAGATGAAGAAACTGAGGCAAACAGGGTGAAGTGATTTGCCCAGGGTCACTCAGCTAGTAAGTGTCTAAGGCTAGATTTGAACTCAGGTCTTCCTGACTCTAGCCCCAGTGTTCTATCCACTGCACCACCCAGCTACCCTACTCTAAAGTCATTCTACCAGTAAAGCAAAGGTTTGATGTTCCCTAGTCTGAGCCCACAGGTAAGTTCAGGCAGCATATAGCAAAAGGCCCAGCCAAGAACATGAAGTCAGTGAAAATCAGTGGCATTTGAGCCGAGCTTTGAGAAGAACTAGGGCTTCCACAAAGTGCCAGGGAGCAGGGAGGGTATTCCAAGCATGAGGCACTGTCTGTGCAAAGGCAGGGCATGACTCACCCTACACCGGGAACAACAAGTGGGCCAGTCTGGCAGAGGCATGAAGTGTGTGAGAAAGAAAAAGGTAAAATAATCCTGGAAAGGTGTGCAGGGGGGCAGCTAGGTGGCACAGTGGATATAGCACCAGCCCTGAAGTCAGGAGGACCTGAGTTCATATCTGGCCTCAGACCAAACACTTGACACTTATTAGCTGTGTGACCCTGGGCAAGTCACTTAACCCCAACTGCCTAAAAAAAATTTTTTTTAAATAAAAATTTTAAACAAATTTTAAAAAAAAGAAAGGTGTGCAGGAGCCAAGATATAAAGGTCTTCAAATGCAAAACAGAGGAGTTTTCATTTTATCCTAAGGTAATAGGAAGCCACTGGGGCTTCTTGAGTGAGTTAAGGACATGGAAGACCCTGTTTTAAGAACATCAGCCTGGAATGTGTGTGAAGGAGGATTAAAGACAGGGGAGACTGGATGCAGGGAGACTAGTTAGGGGGCTGGGGCTTCAGGCTTCCTGGTGGAACAAAGCCACTGCTGCTGAGTGCTGTATAAGCCAGAGCACCCAGCAGCCCACGGGCTAGCTTTATTTTTCAGTATGTAATGTGTCCAAAAGAAAGCCTCTGCATGGAAAACTCCCATGTTTCCCACAGACGGGGCGTGGGTTTGGAAGGTCCCCAGGCAAGCACTGGGCAGCCTTCTATCTCAAGGAGTGAGTCAGAAGTGGCTGGCAGGTATATTTTGAGAGAAGAACTGTAGGCATATCAGAGGCTTTGTTGCCACGGAGACTGCCTGGTGGTCTCAGGATGGGTCTGCCAAAGAAACAGGCAAAGGACATAGAGCCTTTTCTCATCCCAAAACAAAGTAAGCCATCCAGGTGAAAGCCAATGACTGTCAGGTCTTATCCCAGGGGTCAGCCTGGCATTCAGCATCATAGGGAAAATGTCCCACCTCTCCCCTGAGTCCACGAGTTCTCCCACTAAAGTCCCATGAGCGTGGCATAGTGTGGGGAAAAGAGAGGTGAGCTGGGATTCAGGGGAGGCCTGAGTTTTAAACCAGCCTCTGGCACTTAGCTGCATAACCACAGGCAAGTCAATTCTTCTCTTGAACCTCAGTTTCCCCAGCTGTAAAGTGAGGAAAATAAAACCACCTGCTTCACAGACACTGTGCTCAGTCCTCTTTTCTCCTCTTTCTGTTACTTTTTAAGCTTCTTTCCAGCCTACCTAGCCTTTCTCTGAAAAGCTATCTCAGCCCTAGTAACGCCTTTCTCCTGCCTGGTCTAGCCTTCCTGTGAGGGAATCTTCCAGACTAGAAAATTCCATCTCCCCTGAAACCAAGTATCTTCCCACTTAAAACAGAGATGGGAAGGGAAACTAAAGGGCCCAGAAAGACTTAGCCTCCCTTTAAAAGACTATGTCCTTTTCAGTGTCCTGGAGCTCCCCCAATGTATGTTGGGATTTCCAGAAGTGGTGCGAGCTGGGGATACCAGCACCAAGTGCTGGGGGCAGCCTTCCAAATTCTAGTTCTAGCAGATGCTTCATGAGACCTTTTCTGGTCTCCACTCCCCCCATCCCAGTTGCTGGTGCCATCTTCTCAAAAGCTACCTTGTGCCTGCCCTCTAGGGATGTTGTGTATCCTAGATATATCCATAGCATCTCCCTGTTAGAATGTGAGCTCCTGGAGGACAAGCATAATGTCACTTCTGTCTTTGTATCTTCAGGATTTGACCCAGTGTCTGGAACACAACAATGTCTACCTCCTAGGATTGTTAGGATCTAATATATGGAAGGTGCTCTGCTGACCTGCCATCTAAACACCAGCTATCACTTCTGGTAGAATGTAATCTCCTTGAGGGCAGGATAAAGAAGTGCTTGCTTGCTTTAGTCATTACACCCCACCCCACCCCCACTGATACTGGCCTGACACTGTGTACACCCTCTGCCCCTCTGAGTTCTGGGTGCATTTCTTGCCTTGCCCAGGGGCAGAGGGGCAGGCTGTAGTTAAGCTCTATAGCCCTCCCTCTTGAGTTAAACTTACCAAATAAAGAAGTCCAGTAGTGTCTATGCTCCCTCTCCCCTCCCTTGAAGGAAAGCTCCTTGAGAGCAGAAATGATTTCATTTTTGTTTTATTGTCCCCAATACCTGGTACACAGTAGGAGCTTAATTAATGCTTCATGAATTGGATCAAATTGACTGACATCAAAGGTATGGACAAAAGAGTGCAAAGCAGTGTGTTAGGGATGAGGAATACAAAGAAGAAAAAACAGGCCCTGCCCTCAAGGAGATTATATTCTATTGGAAACATAACTGGTGTTTAGATAACAATTTAATTTGCAGAACACTTTAGATATGTTATCCCATTTAATCCTAACAATCCTAGGAGACAGACATGTTCAGTTGTTCACTCATGTACAACCCTGTGCCAATATCATCCATAGGGTTTTCTTGGGAAAGATACTTGAGGGTTTGCCATTTCTTTCTCTAGCGGACTAAGGCAAACAGAGGTTAAGTGACTTGTCCAGGGTCATATAGATAGTAAGTTTCTGATTTCAAATTTGAACTCAGACCCTCCTGACTCCCGGCCCAGTGCTGTATCCATTGAGCCACCTAGTTGCATTATTATCCCTCTTTTTCTGATAAGGAAAAGCCAGAGAATTTTCCAGACAACACATTGGTTCCCCTACTTAATTTTCAAAACAATCCTGTGAGGAGTGGCTGATCACAGACCAGAAAATGTCAAGTTTGAAAGGGATCTTCAAGACCATCTGGCCCTACCCCTTCATTTTACAGAGGTGGAAACTGAGGTACTGAAGAGCAAACTTGCCCTGAGTCATCAATGAAATGTGGCAGAGCCAGGGCTGGAATCCAGACAGATCTACTTCTCTGTGACTTTTAAAGACTAGTCTCATCTTAGAGATAAAGAAAGTGAGCTTCAGAAGGGCAGGACTACACAACTCATTAATAGGCAAGGCCTTGAACAAAGGCTTTCCTTCTCCCAGGGATTTCATGCTTCTTATGGTAACCAAAAGAATGTTCAGGTAGAGATGTCTCATAAGTCACTGGAAATTCAGATCTGGGGCTCGCAGAAGATACTGGGCCTAGAGACATAGATATATATGGGTGTCATCTGCAGAAAGGTAAACACAGATGCCCCATAAATAGAGGAGATCACCTAGAGAGAGTGTAGAAAAAGGAGTGAAGAAGCCTGAGAACAATCACTGGGGGAAAAGGAAGCAGGAGAAGAGAGGAAGACACATGGAAGGAGGCAGAGAAG
The DNA here is from genome assembly GCF_900497805.2 of Vombatus ursinus. NCBI lineage: Eukaryota > Metazoa > Chordata > Mammalia > Diprotodontia > Vombatidae > Vombatus > Vombatus ursinus. The sequence continues at coordinate 7,846,055 of NW_020954844.1, forward strand.
GAAGGGTCAGAGAAGGAGGAGGAGCCTAAGGGAAGAGACAGCATGTACTAGGATAGAGTCGTCAGTAGGCATGAGTACTAAATGCTACAGAAAGGCCAAGAAGGAGGAGAAAGCTGATGAGGGCTGACTTTGGAGTCAGCTCCTGCCTCTGGTGCCTTCTGCATGACCTTGGACAAATCACTTCACTTCTCTAGCCTATCTTTCTATGGCATGTAATTTTTATTGCATCATGATCTAAAAAGGATGCATTTAATATTTCTGCCTTTCTGCATATGATTGTGAGGTTTTAATGCCCTAATACATGGTCAATTTTTGTGTTGGTGCCATGTACTACTGAGAAAAAAGTATATTCCTTTCTGTCCCCATTCAATTTTCTCCAGAGGTTTATCATATCTAACTTTTCTAAAATTCTATTCAAATACAAAATTCAAGAGAAGCATAAAAATGTAAACAGGAAAGAAAAAAACATGTTATTCAATAAGATTAAACTGTTTACACCCCTATGTGGAAAGATGGTATTTGTAACTCTTGAGAACTGTATCTCTATTAGGGCAGTTAGAAGGAGTATACATAGACAGAGAGTGTAGGTGTAAGTTGTCTTTGATGTGATGATATAAAAAAATTAAGGGATGAAAAAAAGGTTTGCACTGGGAGAAGAGGAAAGGGGAAGGTAGAAAAGATCCTATGAAGAGGAACAAAAGACCTATTACAGTAGAGGGAAAGAAGGGAGGAGGTGAGCATTGTTTGAACCTTACTCTCACCAGATTTAGTTCAAAGACTATGTCCACTCAGTTGGATATAGAAATTTATTTTACCCTATAGGGAAGTAGAAGGGAAAAGGGGAAAGAAAAGGGGGAGGGGCTGATAGAAGGGAGGGTAGATTGAGGGAGACAATAGTCAGAAGCCAAACATTGGTGAGGAGGGACAGGGTGAAAGAAGAGAGAAAAGTATAAACAAGGGGGATAATAGGATGAAAGGAAATACACAGTTAGTAATCATTACTGTGAATGTGAATGAGATGAACTCTCCCATAAAATAAAAGTGGATAGCAGAGTAGGTTAAAAACCAGAATCCTACAATATGTTGTTTACAAGAAACACATTTGAAGCAGAGAGATACACATGGTAAAGGTAAAAGGCTAGAGTAGAATATATTATGCTTCAGCTGAAGTAAAAAAAAGCAGGGGTAGCAATCTTGATCTCAGACAAAGCAAAAGCAAAAATAGATCTAATTAAAAGAGATAAGGAAGGATACTACATCTTGCTAAAAAGGTACCATAGACAATGAAGTGACATCAATACTAAACATATATGCACCAAGTGCAAATTCTTTGAGGAGAAGTTAAGTGAGTTACAGGATGAAATAGATAGCAAAATTATACTAGTGGGGATCTCAACCTCCCCCTCTCAGAACTAGATAAATATAACCACAAAATAAACAAGAAAGAAGTTAAGGAAGTTAATAGACTTTTAGAAAAGTTAGATATGATAGACCTCTAAAGAAATGGAATGGGGATAGAAAGAAATACACCTTTTTCTTAATGCTATGTGGCACCTACACAAAAACTGGCCATGTATTAGGGCATAAAAACCTCACGATAAAATGTAGAAAGAGAAAAATATTGAATGCATTCTTTTCAGATCATGATGCAACAAAAATTGTGTTTAATAAAGGGCCATGAAAAGATAGACTAAAAATTTATTGGAAAGTAAATAATCTAATCCTACAGAATGAGTGGGTCAAACAACAAACCATAGAAACAAAGAATAATTTCATCAAAGAGAATGACAATAATGAGACAATATACCAAACTTACGGGATGCAGCCAAAGCAGTTCTTAGGAGAAATTTTATACCTCTACATGCTTACCTGAATAAAACAGAGGAAGAAGAGATCAATGAATTGGGCAGACAACTAAAAACCTAGAAAAAGAACAAATTAAAAATCCTCAATTAAATACCAAATTAGAAATTCTGAAAATCAAAGGAGAGGTGAATAAAATTGAAAGTAAAAAAAACTATTGAACTAATAAATAAAACTAAGAACTGGTTTCATGAAAAAACAATAAAATAGATGAACCTTTGTTAATTTGATTTTTAAAAAGAAAGAAGAAAACCAAATTACCAGTATGAAAAATGAAAAGCGTGAATTCACCACCAATGAGGAAATTAAAGTAATAATTATGAGCTTTTTGTCCAACTGCATGCCAATAAATCTGACAATGTAAGTGAAATGGATAAATATGTACAAAAATATAAACTGCCCAGAATAACGGAAGAGGAAATAAAATATGTAAATAGCCCCATTTTAGAAAAAGAAATTGAACAAGCCATCAATGAACTCCCTAAGAAAAAATTTCCAGGGCCCAATGGATTTACAAGTGAATTCTACCAAACATTTAAAGAACAATTAATTCTAATACTACATACACTATTCAGAAAAATAGGCAAAGAAGGAATCCTATCAAATTCCTTTTATGACACAAATATGATGCTGATACCTAAACCAGGAAGAGCCAAAACAGAGAAAGAAAAGTATAGACCAATTTCCCTAATGAATATTGATGCAAAAATTTTAAATAAGATATTAGCAAAGAGATTACAGCAACTTATCACAAGGATAATACACTATGATGAGGTGAGATGTATACCAGGAATGCAGGGCTGGTTCAACATTAGGAAAACTATCAGCATAATTGATCATATCTAACAGAAATTATATGGTTATCTCAATAGATGCAAACAAAGCTTTTGACAAAATACATCACTCATTGCTATTAAAAACACTACAGCACATAGGAAAAATTGGAATTTTCCTTAAAATGATAAGTCGTATCTATGTAAAACCAGCAGCAAGCATTATATGTAATAGGGATAAACTAGAAGCATTCCCAATAAGATCAGGCATGAAACAGAGATGCCCATTATCAACACTATTATTCAATACTTTACTAGAAATGTTAGCTTTAGCAATAAGAGAAGAAAAATAAGTGGAAAGAATTAGAATAGGCAATGAGGAAACAAAAGAATCACTCTTTGCAGATGATATGATGGTATACTTAGAGAATCCCAGAGAATCAACTAAAAAACTACTTGAAACAATTAACAACTTTAGCAAAGTTGCAGGATATAAAATAAACCCACATAAATAATCAGCATTTCTGTATATTACCAACAAAGTTCAGCAGCAAGAGATAGAAAGAGAAAATCTATTTAAAATAATTGTAGACAATATAAAGTATTTGGGAGTCTACCTGCCAAGACAAACTCAGCATGAGTTTGAACACAATTGCAAAACACTTTTCACACAAATAAAGGCAGATCTAAACAATTGGGAAAATATCCATTGCTTATGGGTAGGCCAAACTAACATAATAAAAATTACAATTCTACCTAAATTAATTTACTTATTCAAGTGCTATACCAATCAAACTACCAAAAATTATAGAGCTAAGAAAAATAATAACAAAATTCATCTGGAAGAACAAAAGGTCAAGAATATCAAGGTAATTAATGAAAAAAATGCAAAGGAAGGTGGCCTAGCCATACCAGATTTTATAAAGCAGCGATCATCAAAACTACTTGGTACTGGCTAAGAAATAGAGTGGTAGGTCAGTGAAATAAGTTAGGTACACAAGACACAGTAGTCAATGACTATAGTAATCTACTGTTTGCTAAACCCAAAGACTCCAGTTTCTGGGATAAGAACTCAGTATATGACAAAAACTGCTGGGAAAATGAGGCATAGACCAACATTCTATACCCTATACCAAAATAAGGTCAAAAAGGCTATATGATTTAGACAGAGAGGGTGATACCATAAGCAAATTAGGAGAGCAAGGAATAGTCTATCTGTCAGATCTATGGAGAAAGGAAGAATTTATGACCAAACAAGAGATAGAGAACATTATGAAATGAAAAATGGATAATTTTTATTATATTAAATTTAAAAGGGTTTACACAAACAAAACCAATGCAGCCAAGATTAGAAGGAAAGCAAAAAGCTGGGGAACAGTTTTTACAGCCAGTGCTTCCGCTAAAGCCCTCATTTCTGAAATATATAGAGAACTGAGTCAAATTTATAAGAATATAAGTTATTCCCCAATTGACAAAGGGTCGAAGGATATGAACAGGCAGTTGTCAGATGAAGAAATTAAAGCTATAATGAAATAATAAGAAAAAATACTCTAAATCACTATTAACAAGAGAAATGCAAATTAAAACAACTCTGAGGTACCACCCTACATCTATCAGATTGGCCAATATGACAGAAAATGAAAATGACAAATGTTGGAGAAGATGTGGGAAAATTGGAACACTAATGCATTGCTGATGGAGTTGTGAATTAATCCAACCATTCTAGAGAGCAATTTGGAACTATGCCCAAAGAGCTATAAAACTGTGCATACTCTTTGATCCAGCAATACCACTACCAGGTCTATATCCCAAATAGATCATAAAAAAGGCAAAAGGACCCATATGTACAAAAAAATATTTATAACAGCTCTTTTTGTGGTGGCAAAGAATTAGAAATAGAAGGGATGCCCATCCATTGGGGAATGGCTGAACAAATTGTGGCATATGAAAGCGATGGAATACTATCATTCTATGAGAAATGATGAGTAGGTAGATTTCAGAAAAACGTGGAAAAACTTACATGAACTGATGTTGCATGAAGTGAGCAGAACCAGGAGAACATTGTACACAGTAACAGCAACATCGTGCGGTGATCAACTTTGACAGACTTAGCTCTTCTCAGCAATACAATGATTCAAGACAATTCAAAGACTTGTGATGGAAAATGCTTCCCACATCCAGAGGAAGAACTGTGGAGTCTGAATGCCGATCAAAGCCTACTATTTTCACTTTTTTTTCTTGTTTCTTTCTCAGGGTTTTTCCCCTTTAGTTCCGATTCTTCTTTCACAACATTACTAGTGTGGAAATATGTTTAACATGATTGTACATGTATAACCTATATCAAATTGCTTGCTGTCTTGAGGAGGGAGAAGGGAAGGAAGGGGAAAAAAATTGGAACTCAAAATCTTACAAAAGTGTGCTGAAAACTATTTCTATATGTAATTGGAAAAAATAAAATACTATTAAGTGGGGATGGGGGAAGAAATAATAAAGGGCTTGGTTCCTGGTAAAATAAATAAATAAAAAGAAAACGAGCCAGCTAGATTTGACATCCTCTCTAAAACTATGCCTAAATCACTCGATCTCTCTGGGCCTCAGTTTCTTCCTCTATAAAATAAATGCATTGGACTAGACGGAAAGACGCTGTGGGCCTGTCGATCCAAGATACAAAATGTGATTTGGCTGAGTTTCCCCCGGGGGTTTGGTTTGGGCACCCTTCCTGATTCTGCTGTTGCCTCTGGCAGCCTGGGCAAGAAATCGCTGTGTTTGTTTTCTGCTGTTTCCTTTAAAAGTATTAACTTGTCAACCCAAATATCACAAGCAGTTTCACCGAGTCTGTTAGAATAGGCATGAGCTGAACAAGATGTTTGCTTTCAGGATGAAATTTCAAAGGCAGCATCTCAGAGGAGACTCTGGTCTGGTCAACTGCTCTGCATAACAAGGCAGGAAGGGCTGGGGAATAGTCCTTTCTTGGCTCCACCCCCACCCCACCAAGTATAAGGCAGCTAGGTGGAGTCATAGTGCATAAAGCACTGGACTTGGAGTCAGGAAGACTCATCTTTCTGAGTTCAAATCCAGCCTAGGACACTTGCTGGCTGTGTGAGCCTGTACAAGTGCCTCAGTTTCCTCATCTGTAAAATGAGCCAGAGAATGAAATGGCAAACCAATCCAGAAAGAAAAACAAAAGATAGTCCCTGCCCTCCAGGAGCTCACCATCCAAAGAGGGAGATGACAAGCAAATGACCACACAAACAGGGTGTAGATGGGATACACTGGACCAGCGGGGGAGGCATCAGTGCCGAAAACTGGAACCGTGCAGTTATAGACCTGGCATTCCACAAGAAGGTAGGATTTTAGCCGAGCCTTGGAGGAAACCAGTAAGCTAAGAGTTAGAAGTGAAGAGGGAGAGAATTGCAGGCATGGAGGACAGCCAGAGAGAGATGGGGCATCCTGTCTGAAGGAGCCTTCTCTGACCCCTTTGCTGGTTCATCATCCACATCACCGCCCCCAGCTGTCACTATTTCCCAAGGTTTTGTCCTGGCCTCCCCCCTCCCCACCCCCATCTATCTTTCTCTGTGTGTCTCTCTCTATCTCACTTTCTTCCCTTCCCTCTCCATGTCTCTGTGTCTCTCTCTATCTTTGTTCATCTCTGTATCTTTCTGTGTCTCTGTCTCTGTCTCTTTCTCTCTCTGTCTCTCTCTCTCACACACACACACACACACACACACACACACATATGCACATGCACACATCAGCAGCAGTAGCTTCATCAGCTCCCATGGCTTCATCTATGACCTCTATACAGATGATTCCCATCTCTCTGTCTGTCTCTGTCTGTCTCTGTCTCTCTCTGTCTCTCTCTGTCTCTCTCTCTGTCTCTCTCTCTCTCTCTCTCTCTCTCTCTCACACACACACACACACACACACAGCAGCAGCAGCAGCATTCATGACTTCATCTATGAGCTCTATACAGATGATTCCCATCTCTCTGTCTGTCTCTGTCTCTGTCTCTCTCTGTCTCTCTCTCTCACACACACACACACACACACAGCAGCAGCAGCAGCATCCACAGCTTCACCTATGACCTCTATACAGATGATTCCCATCTCTCTGTCTCTCTCTCTCTGTCTCTCTGTCTCTCTCTCTCTCACACACACACACACACACACACACACACACACACAGAGCAGCAGCAGCAGCATCCACAGCTTCACCTATGACCTCTATATGTCTGATTCCCATCTCAGATAGCTCTAGTCTCTCACCTGAGTTTCAGTTGAGTTCCACATCATCAGTTGAGGCAGATATGTGTGAAATGAGCTGGAGAAGGAAATGGCAAACCGCTCCAGTATCTTTGCCAAGAAAACCCCAAGTGAGGTCACAAAGAGTCAGGCACTACTGAAATGCCTGAACGACAACATATCCCAGGCACTTTACAAATATTATCTCATTTGATCCTCAAAACAATCTGGGAGAGGGAGTAAGTGCTATTATTTTCATCGTTTTACAGTTGAGGAAACTGAGGCAAACAAAGGTTAAGTGACTTGCCCAGGGTCATACAGCTAGCAAGCATCTGAGGTCAGATTTGAACTCAGGTCTTCCTGACTCCAGGCCCAGTGCTCTATCCACTGCATCACCTAGCTACCCTGCCTGGCATACAGTAGATGCTATACAAATGCTTATTCCCTTTCCCAATTGCCTGTTAAACATTTCAAACTAATATTCTGGAGACATAAGTCAAAATCAACACATCCAAAAGTGAACTCATTATCTTCCTGCCTCCCCTCTTCTAAATGTGCCTGTTTACATAGAAGCTACTGCCATGCATCACGCACCATGCACTGCACACCACACACCATACACCATACACCATGCATCATGCACCAGTCTCTCAGGCATATAACCTCAGCATTATCCTAGACTCCTCACTCCCCCTCACCCTACAGATCCAATTAGTTGCCAAATCCTGTTTTCTATCTCAACAATATGTTTTGCCTCTAACCCTTTCTGTATACTCACTTAGCTACCACTCTAGTGTAGACCCCAACTAATCACTTCAACAACCCCTAGTTAGTGTCCTTACCTTGTGCTTCTCCCCACTCCTGTCCATCCCACACACTGCTGCCAAAGCAAGTTTTCTTTTTTTTTTTGTAAGGCAATTGGGGTTAAGTGACTTGCCCAAGGTCACACAGCTAGTACATATCAACTGTTTGGTCTGAGGCCGGATTTGAACTCAGGTCCTCCTGACTTCAGGGCCGGTGCTCTATCCACTGCGCCACCTAGCTGCCCCCAAAGCAAGTTTTCTTAACCCCAAACCTGACCCTATGACTCCACTATTCAACCACCTTCCTATTATATCTAGGATCAAATATAAACTCCTCTATTGGACTTTTAACACCCTTCACAGCTTGGCCCCAAACCATCTTTCCAGTCTAGGTGGCTACTGCTCCCTCCCCTACACTCCGAGGTTCAGCCAAACTGGCCTTCTCTCTGTTCCTCTCTCACAGTTCTTTATCTCCCCTGTTTGTACCTTTGCCTGGCCCGTTACCTATGCCTGGAATGCACTCACTCCTCATTTCCAATCAATAGAGTCCTATTCATTAAGAAACATCCTGAGAGAAATGATTTGGGGAGATTCACAGTTCCCCCTTTTTCTACTTTCAAGACCTCACTCTGAAGGTTGAGTTAACCTTCTCTGTCCAACCCCACTAAACCTTACAAGGCATCTCTAATCTAAGGTGAATTCCATTTAATCAAGCTTGGGTGGAGACAGACCCTTTGAAGTAAACTGGGTGGAGACAGACCCTTTTGTCTAGATTGCCCAAGGCTGGGGGTGGTCTGGGTATAGAGACAGTCTCTGTGTCCAGGGATGACATGATGTCCCCCTCATCCCCTCATTGTAATATCCATTCTCTCATTAATTGTTAACCAATCAGAGTTGATTGAACACCTGCTCTTCCAAGGGCATATAAGCTGTGAGTCCACCACCATTAGGGGTTTTTGGTCTAAGAGAGATGGCCAAATTACCATCCTTTTATTAATAAACATGCTGTCTCATTAATAAAATGATTAAATTACCCAGAAATTATGTTTTGAGAACCTTTCTAAATGCCACAACCCCAAGCACTACCTCTTACTTTGATTCTCTCCTGGTCCTCCAACCACTAGTGCCCTCCTTCCCAAACTACCATGTATTTAACTACTTTGTATAAATACATGTGTATGTATTTATTAACTTTGTATTGTACTGTATATATTTTTATATGTACTGGTTATCTATTCCATCAGAACATGAGCTCATTGTAAGTAGGGAAGGTTTCACTCTCTATACTTATCTCCCCACTGTGGCACATAGTAGGTACTTACTACTACTGGTTGATTGATTGATTGATTGCCAGCAGATTCAAATTACTTGGGCAGAAATTATAAAGGGAACTTTAAAGAAACAGAGATAAGCTTTGGAATCAGCTTTGGTCCCACTTGGGCAGGGAGGAGGGGAGCAATGCCTCAGTCTGTTCCAGCTACTTCTTTCATCAAAATCCTGGAGGGCGAAGAAGCAATTGGTAGAATGAAGTCATTTCCATGTCCAGCCTCTCATCCCCCAGGACAGCTTTGACTCTCCCTCTACTCTGGCTGGACAGACTCCACTCACATAGAATGCCCAGCTTCTTGCTCCCCAAACCAAAAGCCCCCAGCCCAATCTGTACCACTGAGGTTACCGCTGCCTCACCTACTCATCCCTCCAAGGATGAAAACAATGCTGTTTGTCTAGACTGTATTTCCCAGAATCTCACGCAGCAAGTCTCTGAAGATTTCTCCCAGCCCCTAGAGCTCTATGGCCAAAACCCTCATCCTCTAATTAGAGGTTCTTCTCTTTCAGTTCATATCCACTCCTCCTTCACTACCTCCCTTCTTCAGCCTTTCGCTTCTCTCGTCCTCTCCTCTCCCCTAAAGATCTGGAGTCAGGAGTCATGCTCCACCACTCCCATTGCCTGGCAAATAGGGGTAAAACTTCCTAAGTCTGGCAGTCAAGGCCTCTGCTTTAGGGACTCAAATGACTGGAATGCCCCCCCAACCACATTTCCTCAACTTCCTGCAAGGCTCAGCTCAGCTGCCACCTCCTGAAGGAATCCTTTCTTAATCCTTTTGGCTGTTCATGTTCCCTCATTCTTCAAACTGTCTAGTTCTTGCTTCCTAGTATAATGGTTGTATCTTCCCTACCCTACCAGAGGAATGCAAGCACTTTCAATTCAGTGAGCACTTATTAAGTGCCTCCCTTATACTAGGTACTACAGATACAATAACAAACAGGAAATGATCCCTACCCTCAAAAAGCTTACAGTCTACTGGAGTAAACTACTACATATAGAAAAGCAAAAACAAGGGGATTTGAGGTATTACTAATAACTTGGGGGAGTGGAAGGCTAATTAAAGGAGCTAGGCCTTAATGGCAGCTAAGGATCTTTGGAGGTAGAAGTGAAAAAGGACACTCCAGGCACAGCCTGTGAAAAGGTATAGGTCAGTATGTGCTCTGATGGGGATGTGTATCTGTGCGGCACACAGTTCAGAGACTAGCACCTCTCAACAAGTATACCACCAGACAACCAATCATCTTTCCAATTATATACATGCCAAAAGTAAGTGCATCTTGTTAGTAGAGCTGTGAACTAGTCTAATCATTCTGGAAAGCAATTTGGAACTGTGCCCAAAAAGCTATTAAACTGTACATACTCTTTGACGCAGCAATACTGCTACTAGGTCTGTATGCCAAAGAGATTAAAGGAAGAGGGAAAGGACTCATAGGGACAACAATATTTATAGCAGCTCTTTTTGTGGTGGCAAAGAACTTGAAACCGAGGGGATGCCCATCAATTGGGGAAAGGCTGAACAAGTTGTGGAATATGAATGTTGTGGAGTACTACTGGGTTGTAAGAAATGATGAAGAGAACGGTTTCAGAAAAAATGTGGGAAGACTTGTAAGAATTAATGCAAAGTGAAGTGAGCAGAAACAGGAAAACAGTGCTCATAATAACAGCAATATTATTAGAATAATCAACTATGAAGGATTGGGTGGTCAACACAGTGACCTGCCACCATTCCAAAGGCCCCATGATGAAATATGCTATCCACCTGAGTCAATAAAGAAGTGATTGACTCAGAGTATAGATTAAAGTATATTTTCTAATCCTTTTTTTTTTTCTTGCTTTAATTTGGGATGGAGGTATATGGTTAATGCAGAAATTTATTTTGCATGACCATACTTATTTTTAATAAGTTTTTGGTTTTCTTGCCTTCTCAATGGGGGTGGCAGGGAGGAAAGTATTTGCAACTAAAAATAAAATAAAATCAAAATTCTAAAATAAATTTAAATAGCAAAGATAAGTGTATCTTTGAAAGCAAAAGCGGAGGTGATGAATCACAAAGTTCTACCTATAGGCTGACTTCAAACCCAGGGTGCTGCCTGGAGGCAGACACATTTGGAAAGGCTGGTTCTTTCACACTTGGGGTTATAATGTTTGTACTACCTATTTCACAGGGCTGTTATGAGAAAAGTGCTTTGTAACCCATAAAAGCAGGTTTTAGAGAAATTGAATGTTGTATAATTATGACCAAGCTTCTCCCTAAAAGAAAGATGAAAAAATCTGTTTTTTCCTTTATTTTTTTTGAAGGGGGAACAGGAAAGGTGGAGGACTATGGGTGCTCAGCACTTCATCAAATGCATATACTATCAGACACTGTTGACAAGTTGGTTAGTTTTGCTAAAGTGCTTTTATTTTCCTTCTTCTATTTTATTCTTTGTTATAGGAGATAGTTCCCTGGGTCAAAGAGGGAGGAGGATTAGATTCAAAAATAAAGATAACATGAAAATTAGTATTTTCTACAAAGGGAGACTAGAGTCAGGTGAGCGGTATTGGTAAGCAATGTTGTTGGAATTGTTTGTCCTTTGTTTTTGAAGAGGACCAGTGACATCACGGGGTGATGTCTCAGCTTGCTTATGAATTGGATCTAATGGTTCACAGTCGGCCCTCCAGGGGAGAAAATGTACACACTATTAAGTTGTATCTGCATTACTCACATTTTCTCCATCACCTTCCCAAGTTAATCAATCAACAAGCAAATAAACAATCAATAAACAAATTAAAAAGTCTAGACAATCAACACAGCAATGAATCAAGCCCTGATTTGTAATGGTTTGCCCATTTCCAAAGTATAAATGCTCACATAGAAAAATTTAACAATTGGCTCTCCAAACCAGTTTGAACTGGCTCCAGAGCACTCCTGATAGTTAATATTTCTATAGCACCTTAAAGGTGGCAAGGCACTTTATATGCCATACCTTATTTGAACCTTGAACCCTGTGAGGGAGATGATATTATTATTCCCATTTTACAGATGGGGACATCGAGGCTTAGAAAAGTGATTTGCCCAGGGTGTCCCAGCTAGTGTCTGAGGTAGGATTCCAGCCCAGCTCTTCCTAACTCCAGAAAGAGCAAACACTATCTACTGTTCCTTAATCTTTTCCTGCAGTAATGTAAGCATTATTAGCCTTCTTTTATGAATGGGAAATTACCACTCAGAGAGGCTGTGACCTGCCCAAGGCCACACAGTCTCAGAACCAGGGCTTGACATCAGATTTCCAGAATCCAAGTCCAATGCAAGAGAAAGGACCCCTCCTTGGGGGCATTGTGTGAAAACCAGCTAACCAGTTGCCAATGTTGTAATTAGGATTGTTTTTGTTATTCCTTAAGACAGCCCACCGCCACAAATGGGGTTCAGTGCAGGTTGCCTCTTCGGGGCCAAGGCCAGTTCTCTTCTGTGTCACCCAGCTCTGGAGGGAGATCTCCAGGATTATTTGGGTTTTATTGCAGGCCAGAATGGCTGGGGATTCCCAGCTCTGGCCTGGCTGCCTGCCCTTCCAGAGTCAGCTCTGGAAAGAGTTTAATTAATGACTATAAATCCCAAGCTCAGCAGGAGGAGATTCCGGTAGCAGGCGAGAAGAGAACCTCAGAACTTTAGCCAGGAGATGAATCTGAGGGAGAGCGGGAGGGAGGGGAGGAGGCCAGCTAGCAAAGGAAAATTGGGGGATGGGGGCAGAAAGCAAAGGGGTAAAGCTCAACCTAGGTCAGACCTCTGTCTCCCCAAATTTATTACCTCCTTCATGGATTCTGAGGAAACCAGAGCCAGAGAGATGACAGATATTTATTCTCTCCTTGGCTCAAGGACGATGGGGTTTCTGCACAGACCCTGAAAATGTGGAAGGAGGTCTTTGAGGTCCTGGCCAACCTTTTTTCTCCCTTCTCCACTCTTCTCTCAAGTCCCCCAAAGACCCAGCTTGCCTCAGGCCCCCTACTGTAAGGCCAAATCCATGTTAGGTGTCCCCTATAAATGCCCTCAGAGTGATCTCAGTGTGATAGGATGAAAATTCAATTCAATTTGAAAGAACTCCAAAGACATTCATTAAGCACCTACTACATGCTGGGCCCATGTCATAGATACTAGGGTTCTTAACCTTTTTGTGTGCCATGGGACCCTCTGGCAGTCTGATAAGGCCCCTTCTTAGAATAATGTTTTAAATGCATAAAATAAAACACATAGGATTAGAAAGAAAATGAATAATATCATCGTAAACCTTTTAAAATATTTTTTTAAGTTCACAAACCCCAAATTAAGAACCCTTGGCTAAGGAAGCAAGTACTATGGACCAGGAGCTAGAGATACAAAGGCAAAAATAAACCACCTCCTACCCTCACAGAGCTTATACAGAAAACTCATCCTGAAGTCATTTTCCCCAGAGCCACCCTTCCCTCCTCCAGAAGGCTGGTGCCCACATTACTCAACAGCTTCCAAGAATACTGAGCCCTCTCAAAACACTCTGGCTGGAGTCCTGACCCTGGAGAAATAGCGTCCTCTTCCATCAATGTCCTCCCATCACCAGTGGGCTGATCAGGAGCCCCATGGTGAAGAAGCTGGTCATTCAATGCCTGGCAATTAAGGAGGCCACGTCTCCAAACACACAAGCACACGTGGGCGTACACGCATACAAATACGAATGTATGCAAGCACATGCACATGCACAATCTCACACACACACACACACACACACCCCTTTGGGGGACCCCTCAGAACTGAGATTCTTGTGGATTGGCAACAGAGTTTTCCTTAAGAAGATAATCAGCCTTGTCAGAGTTATGGTGTCTTTAGCATGTTTTTATCTTTCTTTTGCATGTTTTTAATCTTTGTCTAGTGTGTTTTTATCTTCCTTTCCAACATCTGATGCCTCTATTAAAGTTCTCTCACCTCATCAAAGACCCTGACTTTAGTCTGTAGAAGCCACCCACCACTAGAAAGCAATCTGACAAGTCAATTTGCACTAATGTGCCAACAGCTGATAATAGCTTAATATGCTACTTTCCTATGGGGCATCCAAATTTTAACAAGAAACTCTGCCTTTATCCGAAGGAATGAGACTGTAATGATAAAAAATCAGGCAGTCAGGAATGAGGAAGATATTAGGGGTTTAGAGTTTCCTGCCTGAGACCCTTCAAATTCAAGTCATAGAATCACAGAACTAAAGCTAACTAAAGCTACAGAGCCATGTGGTTCAACTATCGCATTTTACAGATGAGGAAACTGAGGCCCAAGAGGTTGAGACTTTCCCAAGGTCATAGCAGTATCAAGTGGCAGAGACAGAACTCAATTAACATTCATAAGTGTGTATATATATATATATATATATATATATATATATATATATATATATTTTTTGATGAGGCAATTGGGGGTTAAGTGACTTGTCCAGAGTCACATAGCTGTGACACACATATATGTCTGAGTCCGAATTTGAACTCAGGTCCTCCTGACTCGAGGACTGATGCTGTATCCAGTGCGCCACCTAGCTGCCCCTCAACTAACATTCTTAAGTGCCTACCATGTGTCTGGCACTGTGCTAAGTGCTGGGGTTAAACAGACCCTGCCTCAATGACTTAGGTTCTGCTGGCAAGATGTGATATGTTACCCTGGCAGGTGCCATAAAAGTATATTCTAAGCGATGCTAAGTCATGGTAGGAAGTTGAGAGTGCTAATAACCAGGGGTGGTGGTTGTTATCTGTCCCTCATTCTGGAAGAGGACCTTGAGATCAGGAAGATAATGCTGTGACTTGCAAGTGAATAGGATTATAGTGAGGGAAGGCTATGCAAAGTCACCAGCCTCACTTTCTCCTCCAGAACCATCTGGGTCCAGTGGCCAGGTACGGATCAGGACCACTGGAGATGGCCCCAAATAACCAGGGGGAGCAGGACAGCCCTGGTAGGGGCAGTCAACTGAGCTGTGCTTTGAAGGCAGGTAAAGATTGGGGTGGTAGAGAGATTACAGCCTGTTTGTGCAAAAGCAAGAAGAAAGATGGGATTTTGTGTAGAGAGAACAGCACCAAGCCAATTTGCCTAGACTGGAAAGTGAGTGTGAGAATGGTGTGAAAGAAGACCAGAGAGGAAAGTGGGAGTCAGCCGGTGGCGGCTTTAATCACAGGGCCAAGGTTGGGTGCTGTCACTAGACCTACCCCCCACTTCAGCTGCTCCAGCGATCTTCCTAGAGCGTGGGTCTGACCCTGCTATCTCCTCCTCCTCCGAAAACTCCAGTGGCTCCCTCCTACCTCCAGAATCAAATAGAAAATCCTCGGTTTGGCTTTCAAAACCCTGGGTAACCTTGCCTCTTTGTGCTTTTTCAGTCTTTTAAGGAGCTATTCCCTCCATATACATTACAATCCAGGGAAACTGGCCATCTCCAGCCTCCAGGCATTTTCCCAGGAATGCTCTCCCTCCTTATCTCCACCTTCTGGCTCTTTCGGCTTCCTTCAAGTGTCACCTTCCACAGGAAGCCCTTCTCAGCCCCTCTAGACTCTTCCTTTTCTTGATTATTTCCAATTTCTATTCATTCCAATATTTCCAATTTCCAATTCCTATCTATACCTTATTTGTACATAGTTGTTTGCATGTTGTCTGTCCCATTAGACTAGGAGTTCCTTGAGGGCAGGGACTATTTTTGCCTTTTTTTATATCACCTCTGCTTAGCAAAGTATTTGGCCCAGAGTAAGTCTTTACTGAGTTGCTTCGACTTGACTTATCCCAGAGAGAGTGGAACAACTTTCCTAGGAGAGTGATGTAGTCAAAGCTATGTTTCAGGAATATTGAGGTGGCAACTATAGTGAGGATATAATGGGAAGGGGAGAGCCTGGAGGCAGAGATTGGCCATTTAGAAGGCAATTGTAATAGCCCAAGCCACAGTACATAGGCCTCCACCTACTCCGCCAATGAGTAAGGTCAGTCCTGGTCCCCTGTTCTCACAACTCAGGGTTTTGGGATTCCAAGAACTAAGTGAATCTATTATTGTTCTCATCAGCTGTTTTTGGCCACTTCCTGCCTCTGGAGCCCTTTCCTAATTGGTCTTCCGTGTCATGACCCTGAAAGTTGGCCGTTCCCCAGGACCACTGAATTACAAGTTGGGGGGTGGTAGTAGATGAGAAGCTCCCAGTGCACAGAGACAAGAGAGTAGGGGAAATAAACACAGCAGTGATGCCGGAAACCACACGTTTCCAATTCGGCTGGAACAGCTGGAAATTCAAAGCAATGAGTCCTTGCACCCCATCCATCAGGCAGCACATGGGCCGAAGCCCAGATGTGACCTTGTCGGTCCCCTCCATTGTCCTCTGGGCATAGTACAAACTCATTTTCTCCAGCCATTCAGTCTCCTCTCACTGATTCATCAAACATTAGAGCCAGAGGAGATGAATAAAGATGATCTCCCCGGAAATGTTCATTTGACAGATAAGAAAACTGAGCCCCTGAGAGAAGTCACTTGCCCAAAGTCTCACAGCCAGTTAGTGGCAGACTAGACCCCAGGGTTCGAGGTTCTTTAGGGAAAGGACAATCTGACTAACTAACTCCATCGTTTGAAATACTTAAATCAACAAAACTACAGCCCAATTGCCCATATGGACCAGTGAAGAGAGTTTCCACACTGGGGATTCCCAACATTGATTGAAATTAGAAGTCCAAGCACCAGCCCTGGATTCAGGAGGACCTGAGTTCAAATCCGGCCTCAGATACATAACACTTACTAGCTGTGTGACCCTGGGCAAGTCACTTAACCCCATTGCCTAAAAAAAAAAAAATTAGAAGTCCAAACCAAAGCCAATACCCCCCAGGAATGTATATGTAATAGAAAGCAAGGTATAACAGGTAGAGATTGGCCTTGGACTAAGGCCTGGGTTAAAGTCTTACCTCTGACACGTGCCAGTTGTGTGACCAAGGTCAAATCACTTCAGATATACAGTAGGTGCTTAATAGATACCCAGTGAATAAATGAATGACTTACCCCTCTTACATCCCAAGCAATTCTCTAAGCCCAGATAAATAACTGGGAGTTCTGATACTCAGAGAAAATTTAGAGATGAAGGGATGATGACCCTGGACCTTCAATCCCCAAGTCACAAGAGAAGGTTAAGAGGGTGGTAAGAGGCAGTGGAGGGTGTAGTGACAGGAGAAAGTAGTTCTTAGAAGAAGGGTTCAACTGCACTGGGACCCTGACTGTAGCAGCACAGGACAGGACAGCAGAGGTCTATGAGCTGCAGGAAAAGCAAGTTAGAAGACCACTAGCATGCCTCCAATTAGATACTAGCACCCTTCAGCAAAGCCCTGGTTATTCTTCCAGGGCATGGCTGTGTCTAAGACTATACATCACAGACAAGTTGTTGCCACTCAGCATTGGTGGATGGCATTTTCATACTGGGAACACACCTATAGGAATGAAGTTATAAGTCATACCAAGGCAAACAAGCAAAAAGATAGAAGGGGGCAACAGACAAAGCTTCTTAAAGGCTAAAGTTATCAACAAAATGACCTTTCCTCTTTCTACTTTTTATTTTCTCTCATGAAAAAGCAGAAAGTCAGAGTCACTGAGGACCTGAAGCCCAGAGGACCTGAGAAACAAAGACACTTGCATAGCCAGTCCTACTGGGACCCCAGGCAGCTCCTAATTGTCCATCTCTGGGGCATTGGACATCAGGCCAACCAGCTTGCCCTCCGTAGGGGAATATAATTTCTGGTACCGTCTCTCCTCCTCTCCATCCCACCCTGTGCCTGACTCCCTTTCCCCCCCTTTCATTTCTAGATCAATGGAAGCCACAGTGACTAATTTCCAAATCAATTAAATTTATCCCAAGTGCAGCATAAAAAAGCAAAGGCAACAACATTTACATTTTCCTGCAGCTTGTCTCCACAGAGCAGAAGAAATACAAAGCCTTTGTCCTGCTACTCTTTCAATGTCCTCAGACTACGCCTTCCTTCCCAAGGATGAAGGTCTGGACGCTCCATTGAGCATTCCATCATAGCTCTGAATTGTGTCCCACAGCAAAGGGAATGGGCTGCAGTGAGTCATCCCCACCATCGTGGCCTTTGTAATCAATGGCCTCTATTTATTAGGTGGCTTACAGGTTTGCAGTCTGTCTGGGGCTGGATGAGGAAGCCATATATATTCTAGATTAATAGTCACTGTGGCTAGGGTTAGGGGATTCCTGACATAGAGTTAAATATCAATCTACCACCTATCTTAAGGATCACTCTATGGTCAAGGATAATGGTCAGTTTGTGGCTTGGGTGAGAAGTTAGTCTGTGACCAGGATTTGTGGTTAGTATGTGTCTGGAGTTTCGATCAATTCATGGCTGGGGCCAGGAGTCAGTCCATGGCTGGGTTTAACATAGGTTACCAAAGAGGGCGACACCACCCCCTAGGGAGCTCTGGAATGATCCAGGGGGGTAGTAATAGCCTCAGGAGCAATTGGGGAGCATTGAATAAAAATATGGGAGGGTGGAAGCATAAAGAAAGATGAGAAGAACATTTTGAAAAACTGTACATTTTCATCTGTTGTGTAACAGAGTTAAAGTCATAGTAATTATGTTATTTTCCAAATAAACACAAAATACAAGTTATAACCAATCCGTGGTCAAGTCTACTAACAGGTCTTAACAAAGTGTTAGCAAGAGATCATGTCTCCCATTGTTAGGAAGTCCAGCATGCGTTGACAGGCCTATGTACGTGTAATGACTTGTTTACAATAAAATACTATACAGTTACATGAGGCAATATTGCATCATCAAAATTTCAATGCAGAAAAAAACACAGATTTATGATAAATTATTAAATTTAAGATGCATCTTTTTAAAAATATATATATTTTATATTTTTTTGAAATAATGCAAATTTTTTTAAACCATTAAAGGATTAAAGAAAATAGATTTCCAGGGTGGGGCACTGAGTAAGTTATTCTTTGAAAAGGGGGCAGTTAAGCCAATTGGGAACCTCTGGTCTAGCATGTCTCTGACCCAGAGTCAAATGTCAATCTGTAGCGTTTAGTAAAGGTCACCCTTTAGTGGTCAGGGGCATGGCTCAATCTCTAATTTGGGTATGTTGACTTTTTCGACCTAGAGCTAGTGACTAGTCTGAGTCCAAGATGAAGGGTCAGTCCATTACCAAGATTAGGGATCATGTCATCATTGGAAATATGTCACCTGTGCTTGAATTTTCCTTCAGGATTTCACTGCCAGTGATCTTTGAAAGAAAATAGAGAATGGGAGAGAAGCCATAGGACTAGATAAGGTCTAATGTCCCATTTTTCAAAAGGGGGAAGAGAATGCAGTCTGCAGACTACAGGCCAATGAAATTAATTTTGATTCTTAATAAAATTTTAGAAGGCATTATTAAAGAGGGATGGCTAGTGACTATCTAGAAAGGGAAGCAGTGATCACAGAAAGGCAGCATGACTTCATCATAAATAGGTCATTCCAAATCCTTTTTTTCAGGTTACTAAATTGGTAGGTCAGGGGAATGTTGTAGCTATAGTTTATCTAAATTTTAGTAAAGCATTAGAAAAAGTATCTATTCCTAGCTATATTTTATCTAAATTTTAGTAAAGCATTAGAAAAAGTATCTATTCCTAGCTATAGTTTATCTAAATTTTAGGAAAGCATTAGAAAAAGTATCTATTCCTGTGGAAAAGACAATGAAACCTGGGTTACATGATATTGCAAAAGATGAACTCAGAACAGAATGAATGGCCAACTTCAAAGAGTAAACATTACTATATCAACCTGAAGGAGGTCCCTAATGGAATTCCCCTGGGGAACTGTGCTTGGACCTCTGTTATTCAACATTATTAAGTTTGGATGAAAGCATAAATAGCATGCTAGCAAATTAGCAAATTTGCTAACAACTCAAAACTGGTAGAGAAAACTAACATGACATTGGTCTAAAAATATGGCAAACCAGAAGCCCATAAGGTAATAAGATGCAATTTAATAGGAATAATGGTAGCTCTTTACATAGAGCTTTAAAGGTTTATAAAATACTTGATAAATATTATCTATTTAAGACTGGAAAACGTGCTATCATTTTCTTCATCTTATAAGTTGAGAAAACTGAGGTTATGTGATTTGCTCATGACCTCACAAATCCTGAAGAAGGATTTGAAAACAGGTCTTTTTGATTCCAAGTCCAGCACTCTATCAACTACACCACCTACTATTTGCCTTACATGGGTTAAAAAAAATCTTCACAAGTGCAAGATGAGAGGAGGGTATAGCAACTAGAAAACAGCAGGCAATCTGAAGCTGTCCTGAAGGTTCAGTGTGTGAGGTAAGACAGCCTCAAAAATGTCATATGCCAATCAATAAAGCCAACACAATCTTGGCCTGTATTGAACAACGGTATAATGTCCCAAACTAGGGAGTTGACAGTCCTACTATGGTCCACCCTTATCTGCCCATATCTGAAATATCCTGTTCATTTGACACATTTCAGGAAGCACATTTATAAGCTAGATGGTGTCCAGAGGAGACAGCCAGGGTGTAGGAAAGGTCCTACAAGTCATAACCTGTTAGGAACTGACCATTTTGGGCTAGGAGAAAAGAAGTCTTGACAAGGGGACACAGGAAGATAGATTTAGACCCGGTCATCAAGTTCAACCTCCTCATTTTACAGAAAAGGAAACTGAGGCACAGAGAAGTGACTTGTCAGAGTCATACTGCTAGTGAGTATCTGAGGCAGAATTCCAAACTGCATCTTCC
The DNA here is from genome assembly GCF_900497805.2 of Vombatus ursinus. NCBI lineage: Eukaryota > Metazoa > Chordata > Mammalia > Diprotodontia > Vombatidae > Vombatus > Vombatus ursinus. Next base: position 7,866,808 of record NW_020954844.1, read on the forward strand.
CAATTGCAAATCCAGTTCTCTCATGACTACGCTTTGGTGGGTTTCATGAGGAAGAATGAGGGCTGCCTTCAGCCCCTAGAAGGGCAGGCACCAGTAAGAGGAATGATTCTGTTTAGCCCCTCACCCCCTAAAAGCAGAGCTAGGAGCCATGGCAGGGAGGGGAGATGCAGCTCACATTTATATAGCACCCACTATGTGCTAAGTGTTTAACAAATATTATCTCAGTTGATCTTCACAACAATCCTGGGAGGTATTATCATCATCCCCATTTTAGGAAGTTAAGGAAACTGAGGCAGACAGAGGTTAAGTGATCAGACAACTAGTAAAGTATATGATGCTGGATTTGAACTTACTGACTCCAAGTCCACTGTTCTATCCACCACGCCAGGAAGCTGCCTCCTGGTAGTGGTCTCCCTACTTACTGGAGGTCTTCTAGAGGAGGCTGGATGACTCTTCAGTCATCAATCCATTGCTAAGGATTTATGATCTCGGCTTATGTGCCAGGCCCTGGGCTTGGGCTCTGGGGATGCCAGCCTGAAGTGGAAACACTTGCTGGGAAAGCTGTAGATGGGAATCTCGTTCAGGTGGGGAGAAGTTAGAGCAGATGCTTTCTGAGATTGTTCCCAACTGAGGGAGTCTGTGATTGTTTGATTTTTCTTCCATTTGAAAGAGATTGACCCTGACTGCCCTCTCCCAGCAGGCAGATAGGAGGGCACTTATTCATAATGATAGGAAAGGTCAAATGGCGTCCAGTTTCCTAGGCACTCTCCTTATTTTTTCCATATCAAGCACACTAGGCATGTCTTCCAGGCTGTGTCTGCCTCTACTCCTTCCAGCTCTGAGAGACAGTTAGGGAGAGCCCATGACCACCATTCCTGAAATAATCCTTAAAGGACTGGAAGAGGCCCCAAATCTCCCTCTGTAATCTGCCAGATCTATTAAATGGCCATGCTTGAACTAACCACTGTGAGCTTCTAGTCTTGCCCCTTCATTTATTAGGAGGGGCCCAGAGAGAGGAAGGGATTTATCCAAAGCAATAGAGCTCACTACCTACTGCCCAGAGCTGGGCTGAGACTTCCTGACTTCTCTTCTGGTGTCATCTCCACTAAGAGATCCTGTCCTCACTCTTGACCCTGCTCTTCAAGTCAAGCCAAGACGTACTTGAGTGACGCTCCCCTGAACTGTCCTGACTCTCAGCCCAGAATTCCAGCTCCAAAAGAAAAATTAAACAATTCCAGGAAAAAAAATGGCAGAGGTTGCTGCTGAACTGTTCCAGTCTCTTAGAGAGAGAAGATGGTAGACGTAGGCCCCGAAGCTAGATCTAAGCCACCATATAGAGTTTGCAGAAGGTCCAAAGTTGACCTTCCACGATTCCAATACTCACAGTGCAGGTCAGATGAGGGTGCCTACCTAGCCACCCCAAGATCATTTCCCATCCAAAATGAAGCCAAAGCACAGGGGAGGACTCTAGGACCCTGAGGAAAGAGAGGACTTGGCAGAGCAGGAGGAGAATCGTCTCCTTTGCTTATAGGCTAATATTTGTCCTCGTGTATTTTCTGCATTTCTGTCTTCATAGAAAAGATGGAAAGATTTGGGCTAGATTATAGAATCAGTAGATGGATTTAACTTAATAAATAACCAGAACCAAAGAGAGATCATTAAGGATTCCAAGTCAATCTGCAAGGTCTCTAGTACAGGATTCCCAGAGTTTGGTCCTTGATCCTTTGCTGCTTAACATTTTTACCAATGACTCAAATAAAGGCATAGATAACAAGCCTGTTAAATTTGCATATCATGATAAATTTTCGCGGTGGCAAGCAATAGCTAATCGTTGCATGATAGCATCAGGAGCTCAAAAGATTATGACGGGCACTAGAACATCTGGTCCAGATCTAAGAAGATAAAATCTAACAGAAATCAAAGTAAATCTTACACTTGGGTTCAGAAAGTCAATTCCATAGGCACAGGGCGAGGGAAGCATGGTTAGATAGCAGTGTATCCGAAAAAGAGCTGAGTGCTTTAATCTGGAAGGCTCACAGTGTCTCTGCAGTTCAGGATAATGAGATCTTAGGCTTCCTTCCTAGAGAGGCAAAGTATTCCAAACTAGTCCCACTGTGTGATGCCCTGGTCAAACCACAGTTTGACCTCCTGTGGTCATTCAGTATACCATCTTTTAGGAAGGTCATTGACAAACTGGAGAGTCCAAAAGAGGACAACCGGGATGGCAAAGGACCTTAGAATCTTGTCAATTAAGGAACTAAGAAGAAAAGATTGTCCTAATTATTTAAAGATCTGTCTGTGAAAACAAGATTAGGCTTATTCTATGTGTCCCCTCAAAGCAAAACTAAGAGCTCAAAGTAAATTAAATTTCCCAATAATTAGAGTCATCCCAAAGTGGGATGGGCTGCGAAGAGATCTCCAGGTAAAGGCTGGATGACCACGTGGTCAGGGCTATGGTAGAAGGAATGCTCATTCAAGCCTTTGAGGTCCCTTCCAACTCTGAGGTTCTGTCATTTGGTAACAGTTGGATGGCACTTGGAATGGGGTGATCCAGGGGGCAGGGTTGAATCTTGTCTAGAGAGCCAAATGAATAGAATCATGGTCAAGCATTTGTACAATCATTGGCCTGCCTATTCAACCTTTCCGCCACCTCTTCCTCCAGGTAAATTTCTAATACTCTAAACTGCCTGAACAGGAGCCAGTCTGCATTGGTAGAGGGAGTTTCCTCAATGGGAGCTCCCTTTAGCCAATTAAATCATAGGTCTGTGTTTACAATCCTATATAGAGTGCTGGAATTTTTCTCTGCTTCCGTAAGCTCTGAGGCTTGAGGACAGGAGAATGGAATCAATGATGACCTCTCCAAGGGTCCCAAGCCCCAGGATTTTCTGAAGTCTGGATCCAGGGGGTGAAACTGCACATACTTAAAAAATGTGTGGATCACCTAGGATGAGAAATAGAGGGTGCTACAGGGTGGCCCAGTGGAGGTGGATGGCTAGCTAATCACACAGTAGGGCTGGGACTGGGAATCCAGCACTATCCATTTAAGAGGGGCTTAGGTTGAAACATCTCTTCTACAGACTCCGGACCGAGAATAATCTCAACTGCCTGCTGCCCTCTAGTGACTGGTGTAGGGAGGACAGAAGCATCTTCTCAAAAATAATCCCAGATAGCGCTTTTAGGTTTGCAAAATGCTTTACATATATTAGCTCATTTGATCCTCACAACAACTGTGTGAGGTAAGCGTTATTATTGTCCCCATTTGGCAAAGTGGCTGAAGAAAAGGGGGAGGGGGGAGGCATAGAGACTTGGGACGCTGAAAGTGAGAGGGATGGAATTAGGAGAAAGGAAGGGGAGAAGTAGGGATGAGAAGGGAATAGAGAAAGAAAGGCAAGAAAGGAGGAAAGGGGAAAGGAGAAGGGGAAAGAGAAAAGGAGAGGAATAGGGGAAGAAGAAGGAGTAGACGAGGGGAAAAAGAGGAGAGGATTAGAGGAGGGGGAGATGGAGAGACGAGGACAGACAAGAGCGCTGGAGAAGACGGGGGAGAGGGGGGTGAGGGGGAAGGAAGGCAGAGAGGAGGGAGAGAGACTGTAAGGAAAAACCCAGGAGAGGGAGGGAGGAGAGGAAAGCGAAGGGAAGGGCGAGACAGAATAGGGAGGGGAAGGAGAGAGAGGAGAACTGGGAAGAGAGGAAAGGAAGGTGAGGGAGGGGACGGGGAAGAGGGAAGAAGCGGGAGAGCAGGGGAAGAGGGAAGGAAGGTACAAAGAAAGAGGGAGCTGGAAGGGGGAGAATTGGAGAACGAGGCTGCGGCAAGAAGGCTGAGCCCAAGCTGCGGCTGCCGGCTGCCCACTCCTGAACCCACTGGAAAGTCAGACCCGCCCCTCCTCCCTCTCCCTCTCCTTCTCCCTCTCTCTCTCTCTTCCCCAACCTCCGCGTCCCTTCTTTCCAAAAGGAGTTTCTAGCTCCCTCCCGCCCGCCCTTCCAGAGCCCTCCTCCTGACGGCCCCTCCTCCCGTCCCCCGCCCCCCTTTGCTGCTCTCTCTCCTCCGCCAAAGTGCCAGCCGAGCCCGAGCCGAGAGCAGTAGGGAGCCGAGCGGTGGCAGCCGCCTGGACCGCAGCCCCAGCCGCCCCCCGACCCCAGCCGCACAGAACCGCACCGAACCGCCCCGAACCGCGGCTGCACCCCAGCCTCCCGTCCGCTCTAGCAGGCTTGGCTTAGCAGCGCTTGGAGATCCATTCCCTCCCCCTTGGGTCTCGTAGCTTTCACCTTGGAGCTGGGCTTAGGGGAGCCCCCCGACCACCTCCTGTCCCCGGGCTGCCCCTCCCGGACCGCTCCGAGGCCCCGCACTGCCCGTGGGAACTTGTCAGGAGGAGCCCGTCGGGGCTGAGGGGGGAGCAGGAAGAGGAGACGGAGCAGAAGGCGGCGGAGGCGGAGGCGGAGGCGGAGGAGAAGGGCAGCCGCTGCAGCGGGAGGGCCATGCCCAGCTCCCCGCACCCCGCCAGCCCCGCGTTCCCTCGGGCCCGATCCCCGACGGCAGCCCTCTAGGATGCCATTCCCGGACCTGCTCCAAGTCGGTTTCGACGGGCACGGCTCAGACAACGGGCCGGGGGGCAGCGGGGCCGGCGGCGGGGGCGGCGGGGGCGGCGGCAGCGGCGGGGGCTCGGACGGCTCGGGAGTAGTCGTCGCCGGCGTCCCCGCCACAGCTGGGGGTGCTGCGGTCGTCGGTGCGGGAGGCGGCGAGGGCAACCGCACCTTCCCGGGGGGCCCGGGGGTCGCGTGCCCCGCGGGCAGCCCCGGCAGCGGCGGCGAGGTGAACGACACAGCTGCCGTGGGGAGCGTCGTGGTGAGCGCCCAGGCGCTGGGCGTCGGGGTCTTCTTGGCCGCCTTCATCCTCGCGGCCATAGCTGGCAACCTGCTGGTCATTCTGTCGGTAGCATGCAATCGCCACCTGCAGACCGTCACCAACTACTTCATCGTCAACCTGGCGGTGGCCGACCTGCTTCTCAGCGCCACGGTGCTGCCCTTCTCGGCCACCATGGAGGTCCTGGGCTTCTGGGCCTTCGGCCGGGCCTTCTGCGACGTGTGGGCCGCCGTGGACGTGCTCTGTTGCACGGCCTCCATCCTCAGCCTCTGCACCATCTCCGTGGACCGCTACGTCGGGGTGAGACACTCGCTCAAGTACCCGGCCATCATGACTGAGCGCAAGGCGGCCGCCATCCTGGCCCTGCTCTGGGCCGTGGCCCTCGTGGTGTCCGTGGGGCCGCTGCTGGGCTGGAAGGAGCCTGTGCCCCCCGACGACCGCTTCTGTGGCATCACCGAGGAGGCGGGCTACGCCGTCTTCTCCTCCGTCTGCTCCTTCTACCTGCCCATGGCCGTCATCCTGGTCATGTACTTCCGCGTGTACGTCGTGGCCCGGAGGACCACGAGGAGCCTGGAGGCCGGGGTCAAGAGGGAGCGGAGCAAGTCCGCGGACATCGTCCTTCGCATCCACTGCCGAAGCTCCGGACCCGAGGACACGCGAGCCGCCAAGGGCCACAACTTCCGGAGCTCCCTGTCAGTCCGCCTGCTCAAGTTCTCCCGGGAGAAGAAGGCGGCCAAGACCCTGGCCATCGTGGTGGGCGTCTTTGTCCTCTGCTGGTTCCCTTTCTTTTTCGTCCTGCCCCTGGGTAAGTGACACACACATCCTCCTCCTCTCCCCGTTTCCTTTACCGGCCCCCGGGGGCTGCCTCTTCGCAGAAGGGCCGGGCCTTCTTTGCCTTCCGACATCCCTGATGTCCCAACTTGGCCTGTCTTTGGTTGGTGGCATCTCCAGCTTGATGTAGGGGTAAGAAGAAAAATAAAGCTGATAGAACACGACTGGGAGAAGTAAGGTCTGAGTAGGGGGCTGTTTGTAGGTCAGCTCGGTTTGGCTCTTTGTGTATGTGGGGGGTGAGGGTGGCGGGGTGTTGTGTATGTAGGTGTGTACTCTCAGTGTGTGTACATGGGGGCACTTCTGTTGGCACCCAGGCGCTGAGAGAGGGCAGCAGACATTCCATCACCCCACCTAACTTTCCCTTCCTGCCTTTTCTAATGAGCATCATCGAACTTCCCTCCTCCATGATTTTTCACTGTTCTTGAATCCACTTAGCGCAAGGGTGTGAGAAGGTGCAAATCTTGGTGTGCATGAACTCTCAGTTCATTTGTATACCATATAGCATGCATAGAAACTTGGGTGGGCATATGTAGATGCCTGTTGAGAAGCAGAGAGTCCATGGAGACAAGGATTTTCTTGTGATTGCCAAGGAAGGATCACTTGGAATGGCATTAGAGAAGAAGCAATGGACTGGGTCCCAGGACTAGCTCCATTACTGCCTTGCTGTGTGACCTTGAGCATGGTCCTTCCAGCTTCTGGCCTGCCTCAGTTTCCTCCCCCTGTAAAATGAGGAGGTTGGGCCGGGCGATCTCTCAGCTCCCTTGCAGCTCCGACATTTGTCATCCTTGGATTTGTTAAAGCCACCTGGCTCATTCTTAAAGCAGCCTGGGAATGCCCAGGTAAGCTCCCTTCTTAAGGGGATAGTTTCCCTTCTCCCAGGAGCAGTCGTACACACATACACACACACACACATACACACACACAGCGTTCCCTGCACAGGAGCCAATGCTGCTGCCTATTCCCTGCATTCACTCCAGGAGCCTCAATGGAGAGGACTCTCTGTTCCATACAGTGTGACCTTGCTGCAGGTTTCAACATCACAGAGCTCCAATACAGCCTCGTCCCCTGAGTAGTGCTCAGCAGAACTCCAGACCCCTGCAATGACAAGCTGAAATGCCTCCCCTGGAACACGCTGGCTCCCTTGAGAGCTGCCAGCCACACAGCCTGGATGAGGGTGGGCAGGTGCTTCCTAGTGGGTAGGGACATCTGACCATGCCTATGGGTGTGCGTGGCTGTATACAACTCTGTGTCCACCTATTGATCATATACGTGCAGGGATGCACACGTGTGTGGTGTGCTCATGCAGGCAGACAAGTGCTTTGCTGCATAAAGAAACACATGCATATACATGGGGTAACAGTTATGTCCTTATGGATAGTTGATGGGACCATCGCTTTAGAATGGAGAAAGAGGTCAACTAATCCAATCCTTTCATTTTAGATCTGATGAAACTCAGGTCCCAAGAACTTGGATGACTTGTCTGAGGTCCCCCAAGTAATGGGCTTGCAGAATGGAAAAGATCTGGATCTGAGTTCAAATCCTTCCTGATAAGTCACACTTATTTCCTGCATACTTTTACTCCCCTACTCCTTTGGGCAACTCACTCTTTGGGTCTGTTTCCTCATCTGTAAAATGGTGGGATTGGACCAGATGAACTCTGCCATTCCTTCTAGGTTTTAATCAGTCCTCTCCATAGGCCCCTTGAGGACAGAATCCATTTCATTTTTATCTTTATCTTCTCAGGCAGCATGGCATAGTTCAGGCCTTGGAGTGAAGAAGTCATGTATCCCAAGCACAGCACGGTAGATAGAGAGCTAACCTCCAAGTAAGGAAGACGAGTTCAAATTTGGCTTCAGATATAACCTGTAACATTTAATCTCTGCCTCAGTTTCCTCAACTGTGAAAAGAGGATAATAATGCCTACCTCCCAAGGTTCTTGTGAAGATCAACTAGATATCTGTAATGCATTTAGCAGTACCTTTTACATAGTAGGCACTTAATAAATGCTTGTTTGCTTCTTTCCTATTCCCTTACATCCCCAGTGCCTGGTATATAATAGGTTCTTAATTGATTAAAATCAGTCAGTGATAGGTAGCCATTCCCAAGGCTCTTGATCCAGGATTCTAAACTATCTCCCTCAGGGTCTGAGGAAGGATGGTGGTCAAGGTGGTGGGGCTGCTTCTACCTGCTTCCTGTCTCTCTCTCAGGTTGCCTTGATTTGGGTAGGCTGACTTGTCTGCCCTGTGAGTGGCAGTTGGTTACAAGTTGGTGGTTTTATGTAGTATTTTGATTTTTGAATTCCTACCCATTCTTAAAGCTTAATTCCAGAAGGCTTCAGTGAATGGGGAATGGCCTTCTCCACATCCAGCCTTGCACTTCTCTCCTGCATTCGTCATACACTCATGTATATCGCAGTTCTGGAAATTTGTCTTTTCTCCCTACTAAGGTGTTGGGGGAAGCGATCGTGAGGGGAAAGACTTTCTCAGCGAGAATCTTTCTCTTTCCAAGTCTAGCATAGGCAGGCTCTATTTATAATGAACAAATGAATAGATGAGTCAACAAATGAATAGATGAGAAAATGAATGAATGAAATGTGTATGCATATATATAGATATATAGATATATATATATGTATACCTACACACATATAGTGCTGGTTTTGGCTATATCCACATACAATTTGCAAAAATGGATATAGATATAGATATAGATATAGATATAGATATAGATATAGATATAGATATAGGTATAGATATAGATAGATAGATAGATAGATAGATAGATAGATAGATAGATAGATAGATAGATATGCAGAATACACCTGTATATACTTGCATGAACAGATGAGCTTGGTCCACACTGAATATAAATGCAACCATAGAAAAATGCATGTTGAGCTAACAAATATGTGCATTTATCCGTACATCTGTGTGCATATGGTGTTGCATATCCATGTAAATTCAGTGTGTGTGAAGAATGAGGACACAGCTTGATTGGGGGTGCCCATGCATGTACCTGTACATGTATAAAAATAAGGGCATTGTCAATGTAAATGTGGGATATTTACATATATGGTAGCATTGCATGGGTGTTCATGGGTGTGTGTGGATTGTGTCCATGTTATTTGCATATATACAAAAGTGTGATATAGTAGATGGAGCACGGAACTTGGAATCAGTAAGACCTGGGTTTGAATCCCACCTCTGCCATTTACCAACTGTGTGACCCTAAGCAAGCTGATTAACCTCTCTGGGCCTCAGTTTCCTCATCTGTCAAATGAGGCAGTTGGACATGACATCTGAGGACCCTTCCCCGCTCTAAATCTCTGATGCTATGGGTAGCAGGGCACACGGGCACAAGAACAGACGTGCTTTTCACACTGAGACCGTCCTTTGCTGTGGACCACACACACACACACACACACACACCTCCATGGGAGGAGTGGGAGTAGCTGTGAGCTCCCTCGTTGTAGCATCTGTAAGCTCCTCTATCCCAGCTCACTGGGCCGGGTAGGAAGAGGTGAGAGGAAGGACATGAGCCCAGAGGGAAAGAGAAAGGCTGGTTGTAGGTTGTTTTTTTTTCTTCTGAAAGCTTCGTCTGGCCTCCTGCAGAGGGCCATTGGTGTCCATGAGCACATCTGAAGGCCATGCTGGGCTCAGAGGGAGGCCCCTGGCCAAGGGAGGAGGGGCCCGGGACTGCAGCAGGGGTGCTTCTACTCAGATGCCTTCTCTGCAGGTTGGCAACTTCCCAAGCACCATACCCTGCCTGGCACCTGCTCTCCACCACCGTCCATCCCCCCTGTCCTTAGCAAGCTGCATGGGGTAATAGAGAGGCTGAGCCTTTGGCACTAGCAAACCTTAGCTCAGATTTCTGCTCGGCTGCTTGCTACCTGCATGACCCCAGGCAAAGCACTCGACCTCTCCAAACCTGTGGTCCTTCCTGTGTGAAATGAAAAGGCTGGGCCAGACCATCTCTGGTCTTTTCTAACAGTAAAATCTCCCCTGCTGTGGGCCTTTCCCCAGCTCAGTGCTGCAGCAGAAATGGAAAGAAGCTGGGGGGAGAGCTTTCAGAAGGCCTCAGGGGAGGCAGGGGCTGTAGGGGAGCCCAGGAGCCTCAATGCAAGCCCCATTGCCCTTGCGTGGGCCTCCCGCAAGAGCGTCTCCTGGTTGTCTCCTACCTTCCAAGATTGCAGCTTACTCTGGGGTCAGCCAACACCTGCCTAGGTGCTAATGGGAGATGGGCTCTGCCCCTAAGCAGCCTGCGAGATGGTACAGGGGTCTGGTAAAGACAGTACCCAGTCTGGTATCCATAATAGGGGAAACCACTCTATCCCAGCACAGGTAGTGGGGAAAGGTGATGAGGTGGGGCCTTTGGGCGCCCCCAGACCACGTGACAGACAGACTTTGTTGTTCAGTGGTAATCAGTTGTGTCTGGCTCTTTACAAATGAGGAAACTGAGGCAAACAGGGGTAAGCTACTTGCCTAGGGTCACACAGCAAGAGTCTGAGGTCAAATTTGAACTCACGTCTTCCAGACTCCAGGCCTGGCGCTCTGTATGCTGTGCCACCCCCTGAGCATGAGAGATAGATCATTTATTGAGCACATACTGTGTGCCAGGAACTGTATACATGGAGGCAGCTAGGTGGCACAAGGGAAGGGGCATTGAACTCAACAAGACCTGAGTTCAAATCCAGCCCCAGACACTAATTAACCACAACCTCAGGCAAGTCATTAACTTTTGCCTGCCTCAGTTTTCTCATCTGTAAAATTGAGATAATAATTGCATCTATCTCCCAGTGTCATTATAAAGATCAGATGAGGTAATATTTGTAAAGCAATTTGCAAACCTTAAAGCACTAGAAAATAGCAACTAAGACAGTTCCTTCCCTCAGGGAGCTTATGTTCTACTGAGGGAAGACAACACATAAAAAGGTATTGGAAAGTAAGTGGAGAAGGCGGTGCAGCTAGGAGTGATGTAATAACTCAAATTCAACAGCCTAAATAGGAGAGAGTATGACTAAATACTTATTTTTTGGTCTGAACTGGTGATTTCATCATTATGGGGAACTCCCAGCATGAGCACTTCCATCCTCTAATGCAGATCAACGCTTCATCTCTGACATCCAGGCCCAGAGAGCTCTGTAGACAACTGAGGTGACTCACATGGTCAGTATGTGTAGAGACAGAGCCCTGGTCTTCACAACTCTTCGCCATAATGCCACACTATTATCCCCATTTTACAGACAAATTAATTGAGGGTCAGAGTGATTTGCCCAAGGTTGCCTAGCCATTAAGTGTCGTGGAGGATTTGGCATAATATGCCCGATATTCTGTCTACTACAGAATGCTGCCTCTGGTAGTGATCAAGAAAAAGTTTTGTATAGGAAGCAGACCTTCAGCTGCCCCTTGAAACAAAGCTAGGGATTCTAAGAGGAGAAGGTAACAAGGAGGGTGTTCAAGGCAAGGCACACAGCCTTTACAGAGGCTCGGAGGTGGGTGATGAGGGCCCATTTGTCATCCAGTTATTAAATTCCTAGGGTGTGCAGAGCCTAGGGCTACCAAGGTAGACAGGAATAGCTCACTTTTCTGTGACTCTTGGAGGTAGATAGTGTAAGGGAGAATCACTCCCATTTGACAGAGATAGAAACTAAGTCTCAGAGAAGATAAATGACTTTCTCATGGTCACAGAGATATCAATCAATCAACAAGTATTCATTCCATGCCAGGTCTTCAATGAAGACAAGGGCAGAGAAGTCCTTTCCCTCAAAGAGCTTACAGTCTAACCCAGGAGATCATTAATAACAATAATAATAATGATAACTAGCATTTATATGATACTTAAAATTTACACAGCACTTTACATGTGTTGTCTCTTTTGATCCTCACAACAGCTCTGTAAGTCAGGTGCTATCATCATGCCCTTCGTACAAGTGAGGAAACTGAGTCAGATAGTGGTTAAATGACTTGTCCAGGGTCATTTAATAAGTATCCAAGGCAGGATTTGATCTCAGGTCTTCCTGAGTCCAGGTCAGTGCTCTACCAAATACATTGCCTCTTTAATTAGTATTTAATTAATTTTAATTAAATGTTATTCTTTAATAATACCCTAACATTTATATAGTGCCTTAAAGTTTGCATAGTCCTTTACATGTGTTTTCTTTTTTTGATCCTCACATAGCCCTATTATTATCCCCATTTTACAGATGAGGAAAATGAGGCAGACAGAGGTGGGGTAATTTCCACAGGGTCAATCAGTCAATAAACATTTCTTAAGCACCTACTATGTGCCAGGCTCTGCCAAGCTAGTAAGTGTCTGAGGGTGGATTTGAACTCAAGGCTCTCAGACTCTAGGTCTGGTGCTCTGTGCACTGCGCCACCTAGCTGCTTGTAGCTACATAGCATGAGCATGTATAGTGACATACAAAACAGAAGAAAATTTCAAGGGTCAGAGGCAGGAGTTAAACAGGTTTTCCGGGCCCTTTCCACTAGACCCTGGGTGTCTCCCATTCTCATCCCAATGATGAGATGCAGTCACTAGCCTCATAAGCTTTTAGAGCTTGGAAAGTACTCAAGAGATCATCTGAACCAGCTCATTAATTTCACAAGTAAGGAAACAGATAATTGTTTAATAATAATAGGGGTTTGTTTTGTTTAAGCACTTTAAAGTTTGCAAAGCGCTTTACCTGTCATTTCATTTGATCTTCACAACAAACTGGGAAGGAGGTGCTATTATTTTTCCCATTTTACAGATGAGAAAACTGAGGTGGGAGAAAGGCCCTGTCCCTTGCCCAGGGTCACACAGCTAGTAAGGGTCTGGGGTGGGATTTGAACTCAGGCTAGAGAGATGAAAGGATTCGTCCAAGGTCATCCAACTAGTTAATGGTGGAGCCAGGATTTGAGCGCAGGTGCTTTGATGTCAAGTGCAGTGGCCTTTCCGGGGCATTCCTCCAAGGTGCTCACAGTCCAGCAGGGGGTCAGACATGGTCAAGGATGGTTTTGCTATAAAGTAGAACATGATATGCGCAAGAGAAGGAGAACTGTAGCTAAACAAAGAAACAATCCTTGGAAAACTCGGGGAAGCAGACCGGTGCAGTGGAGGCCGAGGCTCTGGACACAGAAAGTACTTTGAGGACAACCTCATCCAGCCCCCTCAGCTTACAGATGGGGAAACTGAGGCCCAAGCAGGTTAAGTGATTTATAGGAACAAAGATCCCAGGCTGGAAGTGCCTCTGAAGCCATCTGGTTTTACAGATAAGGCAACTGAGGCCCAGGGAGGCTGAAGGGTACAGATGGAAAGGTCAAGGTCACATAGGTAGTAAAGATCAGAGGTAGAATTTGAACCCAGACCCTCTGCCTCCACTATGCCAATCTGCTTCCCTGAGTTTTCTGAGGATTGTTTCTACCTGAAATCCATCGAACATAGAAATGGAAAGAATGAAAACAAGAGTGATGACAAGTGAAATGATATGCGCCTTTAATATTTCCCCAATGCTCTATTATAAAAAATTAAATGCCTTGTGATGTAGAGACCATAGGAATTATCGCGTCCATTTTATAGATGGGAAAGAAAGGCCCAAACAGGGCAAGTGACTTGTGTCAGAGTGAACCTTGATTTTCCTGATGACTGACCTAGCATGAAAAACGTATAGACTTGAGAGCAGAAAGAGCTTATAATTTCTGGCTCGGGGGTGAGAGGACAGGGAAGGCTTCCTGGAAGAGGTGGCCTTTGAGCTGGACCTTGGAAGGACATCAGTTCAGTGGACTGAGATGGAGGAAGGGGGAGGGGAAGGGACATTTGCATTTCATAACCAAATTGATTGAATCTCCAATGTGCATGACACTGAGCTCAACACTGAGAATACAAAGATATACAAAACACAGGGCCTGCCCTCAAGAAGTTTCCAATCCAGTTGGAAGTACAGGACATAAATGCTACAGTTTAGAGATGGAAGGGGTCTAGGTTGGGGTGGTGAGGGGAGACATTCTAGAAAAGGTGGGGATTCAACTGAGCACTGAAGGATGAGAGGTATTTAGATAGATGGGGAAAAAAGGAAAGAAGGCATTTGGAGTGGAGATTTTGTGGGGCACAACATGAGCAAAGGTGTGGGGGGAGAAATGAGCACACCGTATTCGAGGGATAGTTAGGAGACTAGCCATTCTGAAGGAGGGGGCTGATATACTGGAAAAACAGGAGAGCTAGTCAGAAAGGCAGGTTTGAACCAAACCGTGGTGGGCCTTGAATGCCAGGCTGAGTCGTACGTACTCTACAGAGTTGGGAATTACTGAGGGACTTTGAGCGTAATCCACGTGTGTCATAGGAAGATGAATCTAGAGGGTCACACACGATAAGCCGGGAAGGAGAACGCTGGAGGCAGGAAGACGACCTAGGAGGCTTCTTAGGGAATTTCAAGTGATCTGTCCTCTCTTCTCAGAGAGAAGGTGGGGGACTAGGGGTGTGGAATACTGCAAATGCTGTTAGACGTGGCCAATGTGCTCATTGGGTAGGGGAGGGAAAGGGATATTCAGAAACCAAGAGGTTATGAAAACAAAAGATGTCAATGAAGCTTTTTTTTTTTCCAATTTTACCAAAATGAGAAATGTCCAAGTCTGGGTTTGGAGTCCGAGGGCCTGAGTTCAGATTCTGCCTCCAGTGCTTGCTCCCTCACCTCCTGGGCCTCATTTTTCTCCTCTGTAAAATGAGGGAATTGGATTAAATGACCTCTGAGGTCCCCTCTGGCCCTATCTTTTTGACTCCTAAACAAAAGTCCAGATGAGACGCGATGAGAGCCCAGCCTAGGGCGTCACCATAGCAAGTTCAAGAAAGGGACAGAGGGAGAGTCGGGAAAGGGGAACAGGAAACAGAGCTCAGTGCCTGACGATGCCAGGAGTCCATCTCCTTGGGAGGGGTCTAGGAATCAAGGTGTAATGGAAAGCATGGGGGATTTGGAGTTGGGGACCCCGAGTTCAAATCTGGCACGTCTGCCATCTGGGCCTCAGTCTCCTCGTCTGTAGAGTGGGTCAGGTTAGGGTTAGAAATAGCATGTGGGACTTGAGTTCCATGGCTGGTAAGGGAGAATGGAGCAACAAGTGAGAAAGCGGAGTGGAGCCCAAGGATGGAGCTCCTTCTTAAATAGAAACCTAGTGTGCCAGGAGAGGGGGAGAAAGAGCAGCTCCAGATGTTGGGGGCGGGGCTGATGGACGCTCCATCCTGAAGCCAGAAAGAGGTCTGGGAGCTGGGGCAGACTGGTCCCCCAAAGACATCAGCCTCATGAGCCATCACCACCAAGGGTTAATGACTTGCCGGGTGGTGTCTGGAAGAGGAGAGCAGGACACTCACTGAGCTCTTTCTACGCATAAGGACCTTAATGGGCAGGGCTCTCCAGAGACGAGAAACCAGGAGATACTGGGGGGCAGTCTTCAGGCTAAGGGCAGTGTTGCATAGTGGTTAGAGTGATAGACTTGGCATCCTGACTCAGATAAATGCATATTTTATTTGCATCTCAGGTGCTAACAGAGGCCCTAGCACATAGTGGGAACTTCATAAATGCTCGTAGATTGATTGATAGATAGGCATTTACCAGCTCCATGACCCAGAAGGGGTCACAACTTCTCTGCACTTCAGTTTCTTCATCTGTAAAATGGACATAATAACATAGCACCTCCTTACAGGATTGTGGTGAGGACTGAAAATGAAAGCAAATGGAAAGTATTTTACAAACCTCAAGGCATTATCCCAACATCAGCTAATGTTGTTATTATAGATTTGGATTGGATTCCAAAGATCTAAGTTCATAACCCAACTCTGCTGCTAACTGGTTATGATTCCTTAAACAAATCACTTAATTCCTTTGGGCCTCCATTCTATATAATGAGATACTTGAGCTAGGTATCGTCAAAGCTCCTTAGAGCTTTAAATCTTGTGTTTGATAAGGACTGTTTCATTTTTTTTCTTTGTATTTTATACCAACCACCCAGGATAGTGCCTGGCACGTTGAAAGTACTTAATAAATGTCTGTTGATTGATTGGTCATTTGACATGTATACACTCCTGAAGGGAATGGTGAGTGTGGCCAGGGACCCATTCCCCAGCCTCAGATAGACCAGAGGAATCTGTTGTCTGGGTATCAGGGGAAGCTATTGAAGGTGAAACCCCAGGGCATCTCCCTTCCCTTAGTGGAGAGTGACCATGAGGGACTTTTTCCCCACTGGGGAGGCCCAGGATTAAGATGGAATTAGGGTCAGGAAGGAGAAAGAAAAAGATCCATAGAATGGTATCAATGGAAGGAGCCTGGAGGTCATCTAGTCTGACCTTATTTTGTAGATGCTGAAACTGACCCTCGGAATGGTTAAGGGATTTCTCCAAAGTCCCCCATGTCAAGCCCCTTTGGCCCTTTCCTTCCTTCTTTGAGGCTTCATTTCTTCGGCTGTAAAATGGGGGGGGGGGTAGATTTGATGGCCTCCAAGATCTCTCTGGCTCTAGCATTCTGTGAATCTGGGGAAGAGGGAAGGATTCTGCCCTTAGAAAGGGAAGATGATTACCAGGCTGAGGAGATTTAATGGGATTTGAGAGCTCCTTGAAAATTCCCTTTAATGAAGCAATTTGCAAGCCTTTTGGAGAAGAGATCAGTATAAATGTGAAGCATCTTTCTGTCTCCTGTCTCCATCCCTTGCCATGTTCCCTGTATATAAATGCAGATCAGCCTTTCTCCCTCAGCAGTCTGTCTTCCAAGCAATATCGAAAATCATCTGCTTTCTAGTCTCTCTCCAAGGGAAGATGCTGACCAGCACAGACTAAGGGCTGAGGCAAGACCGAGGACTCAGAGAGAAGGGATCACTGTTTCATGGCCCCCATATTCCTGTGGAGGATTCCTAATCCCCTTCCCTCTCCCTCACTAGCTTGTTTAACCCTATTGAAATTAGCCAAGTTCCCACCCCATCCCCTCAGGGGCTAGCTTTCTGTATCCAGAAATTCCAGGCTAACAATTTGCTAATAACCACACACACACACACACACACACACACACACACACACACACACGACAACGGCATTTTAGATAGCCAGGGTGGCGTAATAAATAGCATGCTGGATTTGTGGGTTAGGATGATGTAGACCCCAGTCCTACCTGACACCTACAAGCAGGGGTGTGCTAGAAACAGCCCATATGAGTTCTTGTAAGCCAATTGCTAAATTTTTGTTCTGAGCATTTGTGCCTCAGAAATCACCCCAGAAATGATACAAATCAGGGTTCGATTCATTGTTTTAGTGATTATCTGGACTTAAGAAAGTGAATGTTACTAATGCAGATTAAACTTAGAGGCATAATCTACAAACTTTTTATTTTTAATTTTCAGGAAAGCCAGTTGTTAAACACTTACCAGCACACCAGCACCTATAAGGCATATAGTTCTGGGCAAATCACGTAATTTTGCCAATCCTCAGTTTCCATTGTAAAGAGGGGGGTGATACCTGTAGTCCCTACTTTACAGGGTTATTGGGAATCTCAAGTGAGATAATGTATGTAAAGTGCTTTGTAAACCTTAACGTGCTATGTAAATGTCTAGTAATATCATTCTGCAGTGGCCTTCTAGAGACAGTGCTCCTGCAAGGGCAGCCTTCCAAGAAGACACAGCCTCCCATAGAATCATGGGATTTAAAACCAGAATGGAATTTAGAGATTATCTAATCCAAACCTACTGTGGCCACCACCCATTTTACAGAAAATGAAACTGGGGTCCAAAGAGATGAATGACTTCTTCAAGGTCTCAGAGTTAATAACAGAACTGTCATTGGTCTCTCTGACTCTGAAACTCACGTTCTTTCCATTCTACCATTTTCTGAGGCCCCTTGTGCAGGAGGATCATAGATTGAAAGCTGGAAGGGAGGGCAGAGACTGCTTAGTCCAACCTCCTTATTTTACAAAAGAGGAAACTGAGGCAGAGGGAGGTTATGTGATATGCCCAAGGTCACATCAGTAGTAATCATCAGAGATGAGATTTGAATCCAGGCCCTCTCACTCCAGAACCAGAGTCACTGTGCCATGCTAAGCTCCGAGCTAGCATGTGCATTTGGTGGAACTTGAACCTAGAATCCCCAGGCCAAAGCCAATGCAGATCTGTGAGCCGGCCTCCTGGCTAGGGGATGAGGGGAGGAGTCACCTAAGCTAGGCAGCCTCATGTCTCAGGCAGGTGACCCAGGGAACTATCACCAAGTTTGGGAAGCTGGCGTTGAGGAACCGTTCAGGCCAAAGCCTGAAACAGCCACAAAGTGATCTGAGGACAGGAAGAAACACTAGAAGAAAGCAACAGGCATCCTGCCTGCAGGCAGGGGGATGGCCAACATGACCTCCTAAGTCCTTTCCAACCTGAGGATTCTAAAATGTTAGGACAGAACCCCAAACCTGCCTCGTTATCGTGGGATTGGTTCTTTCCCTCTTCCCCTTTCCCCCATGATGCAATTCAGTTCAATCCAAGAAACATTTATTAAGCACCTACTGTGTACCAGATCAGGGGTGGCATGGGCAGTGGAGAGAAAACCAGTCTTAGAGTCTGTGAGACCTGGGTTCGGGTCCTGCCTCTGACACATTCTGGATGTTTGACCCTGGGTAAGTCTCAATGTCTCCAAGAATCTCTCTAAGGCTGTTGATTGTAGAGAAGGTGCCAACCTACATTGGTCAACATCAGAGAAATTATAACTCCAGTCCCCAAAATTATATGTGAGTCACTCTAGTGACCCTGAGCAAAAAAGAAAACAATCCTGGCCTTAGAGGGCTTATGTTCTAGTGAGAGGACCCAAATGCACACAGATAAGTATACACAAAGTGATTCCAAGATACTTCAAGAGGGAAAGAGGGCTAAGACCCGGGGGATCAGGAAGGGTCTGCCATAGGTGCTGCTCTCTGGGCTGGACTTTCAGGACAGGAAGGAGGGGGCAGTGTAGACAAGCAGTGTCTGTGTGCCCGGTCTCTTGTCTCCCCTCTCCCTTAAGGAGAGGGCCCAGCGTAGCAGGAGGGGCCAGGGAGGATGGGAGTGAGAAGGGATGACTCATGGCCATGAGTCAGGCAACAAAATAAGACAGGATATGACCAAGGGCCCCGGTGTGTAAGTCAGAATCTCCATGTTTGCAGGAAGTCAGAGAGGGGAGAGATGGGAATGGGCCAGGGGGGTGTGGGAAGGCTTGCCAGAGGTTGTGGGACTTTGATCCAGGGGGAGATTGAAATGCTGTAGGGGCAGAGCAGCAGGGGAGAACAGAGGAAAACTCCAGGGAAGGGGGGGGGTCCCAACGGGTGCAATCTCTGTGAGAGTTGGTGCAGGGCCCCAGATGAGTGCATAGAAGCAGGGCCGTTACCGGGGGCAGGTGGTTAGAGGTAAGTTCCTCTTCCGAGGCTTTCAAAATAGACTCCGCTCAAGTCAGAGCAACACCGTGGAGGAAACCCCAGAGGTGGAGTCAGAGGTCCTGGGTTCAAATCCTGGCTTTCCGGGGTGACCTCTGGCAAGTCACTGGACTAAGCTTTGGTTTCCTCATCTGTAAAATGACTGAGTGGGACTGCAATAATAATCACTAACATTTAAATGGCATTTTAAAGCTGGCAAAGCTCTTTCCTCATGTTATGTCATTTGATCCCCACAACAACCCTGGGAGGTAGCTGCTATTATTATTCCTGTTTTATAAATGAAGGAACTGAGACTAAGAGAGGGCGAAGGGCTTTCCCTCAGTCACACAGCTTATTATGCATCTGAGGCAGGATTTGAACTCAGGGCTTGCCAAGTCCAGCACTCTATCTACTCTGCCACCTAAAAGGCCCGAAATGTGAAGGATCCTTCTGGTCCTGCCTTTCACTCATTGGGTGAGCCTTGGCCAATCTTTTCATCTCCTGGTCCCCTCTTCTTCATCTTAAGGACGGAAGGATCTGAGTTCCCTTTCCTCAATTCAACCGATCAAGCATTTTCTGAGCACCTGCTATGTGCCAGGCACAGAGTGCTGGGATCTGGTGATACAGTCACAATAATAAAGCAGTCTCTGTCCTCAAGAACCTTCTTTACGACACATTTACACAAGTAAATACAAAGTAATTTGAGGAGGGGGAGAGAGATGGGGGGAGGGGATGGAAAGGAAGGAGAAAGAGAATGGGAGAGAGAATAAGAGAAAGAAAAGAAAGAGAAAAAGAGAGAATAAGAGGATGAGAGAGAGAATGAGAGAGGAAGGAGATAACGAGAAAGAAAGAGAAGAGACAAAGACAGAGAGGGAATGAGAGAAAGAAAGAATGAAAGAGAGAATGAGAAAGAGAAAGAATGAGAGAGAAAATGAGAGAGAGAGAGAAAATGAGAGAGAGAGAGTGCTAAAATGTAGGGCAATCAGGGAAGGCTTCATGGAAAAAGTGGTGCCTGAGCTGAGCCTTGAAGGACAAGGAGCACAGAGGAAGTGTTGAAAAGTGAATATGTACCAGGGCGGGGGAGTGGCTCGAATAAACACGCAGAGGCTGGAAATGGAATGTCACATGTGAGGAACAGAGAGTAGTCCAGCTGGCCTGGAACATAGACTGGGAATAATGAAATAAGACTAGGGGGAGGTAGGTTAGAGCCAGACTGGAGGGCTTAAATGCTAGACTGAGGAGCTGTATTTAAACCTGGAGGTAAGAGTGAGCCATGGCAGGTTTCAGAGGAGGGCAGCGGTACGGTCAGAGCTGTGACTTTGGCAACTGGATACAAGATGGACTAGAGAGGTGATAGAGTAGGAAGACCCATTGTAATAGTCCTGCAGACAAGTGATGAGGGCCCAAACTGGGAAAGCAGTCGTATGAGAGGAAAAGAGGGGATGAGTGCAGAGATCTTGTGGAAAAAGATTCAAGAAGGCTTGGTAGCCCTTGGAGATGGGGAGCAGGGGAAGGAGAGAGAAGAGCCAGATGCCTCTGAGACAGAGCTGGAACTTGCCATCATGAACCCAGAGCCAACGTGCCCCAAATGTCACTCGATCGAGCATTATGGGTTCTGCCCTCAGATCGACTTTTCATTTTATTTTATTTTTGGATGCAATTGGGATTAAGAGACTTGCCCAGGGTCACATAGCTAGTAAGTGTCTAAAGTCAGATTTGAACTCAGGTCCTGCTGACTCCAGAGCCAGTGCTCTATCCACTGAGCCACCTCGCTGCCCCTGGATCAACTTTTTAGACAAATCCAAGTGGGAACAGAGAGAGCTCACTGCTAGTGAGGCCACCTTGGGAGAGGTGGGGTATGGGGCAGAGCTCTTCTGAGATACAGCCCCTGATGGAGAGGCAGAGGGAGGAAGCTGCCATCTGGCATCTTCATTGTTCTTGCTAACCAAGTGTTAAGCAATCAACAAGTGTTGATTAAGTTTCTACTGGGTGCCAGGCACTGTACTGGGCACTAGAGACACAAAAACAAAAATAAAAAAATGAAGCAGTCCCCGCAATTCAGAGAAGTTGTTTCCAGTTATAGAAAAGGATAAGCACTCTCAGCACCCTTTAAATTTGGGCACCCTGGGAAGAAGCCCCAACTGCCCCAGTCATGTTATGGCTCTTCCTGAGGTTGCAAATGTGGGTGACTGTCTAGAGGGATGATTGGTGCCCTCAGATAGGCCTGGAGTCAGGAAGACCTAGATTCAAAACCTGCCTCATACTCTTGCTAGGCGCGTGACCCAAGGCAAGTCTTTGAAAGTCTTAAAGCCTCATTTTTTCATCTATAAAATGAGGATAATGATAGCACCTACATCACAGGGCTGTCGTGAGTCTCAAATGATGTAATATGTGAAGTGCTTTGTGAATCTTAGAGCACAATATAAATGCTAGCTATTATCATTATCATTATTATTATTATTATTATTCATGACTCCATATAATATTTCAGGATAACCAAAAATGCATCCTCCGTCAGCAGGCAGCTTCATGGGGAAGGGGTTTTCACTGACTTCATCGAGACTGGCAGCTTTTAATAGTAGCGTGAGGCAAAAGGGTTTTTGGTTTCAACCACTGATTAATGATTCTGGCTCTCCCAGGGCATGTGGGGAGGTTTGTGGCCCCGGGGGAATGTGTGCTGGCAGAGCACGCTGGCTATTTCCAGGGGGACAGAGGGGAAAATCCTTCCCTTCCTTGTACTCGTCACAGGCAGTGAGGACATCATCTCTGCTCCCTTTTTCCCAGAACGTGGCCTCTGAACTTCGAGCCAATCGGTGGGGATGGGCTAACCTGAACCATCCCTACTCCCTCCATCGCCTGATTCATCCTTGAATGAATAGATGAAAGCACCTACTATGTGCCAAGCTCTAGGCTAACTGCCAAGTAGAATGAAGAGAAAAAAGATAGTCCCTACTCTCCAGGGGCTCACATTCTGATTGGGGGGCACCACACATATAAAATGAGCTCCCCAGCGGCCCAGAAACCTTAGGGTACACCAGCAGATCATACCCCATAGCAGTCAGTCCATTGGTGAGGATGCAGGGCCAAGGCAGATGGGAAGACAAGTTCATTGTTCATTTCACCGGCACACTTCTTGGTGACTCCCATCTCATCTAAATGAAATGGATCGCCATGATGCCCTTCCTACCTGGCTGAGCTGGGCGGGGTCAGGGCAGCCGGGGGGGCTGGGAAGGAAGGCTGGGAGGCAGGCTGCCCCATCCCCCAGACCCCCCGAAGTGGTTCTTCTCATCCTCTTTACATGGTGCGCATGTGTGTGTGCATGTGCATGTGTGTGTGTGTGTGTGTGTGTGTGTGTGTGTTGCCCTTGTAGGTTATGTGTATGACCAGATGGTTTTGTCTCAATGCACCTTAAGGAATGTGTGAATAGATGTCTTTGGAATCTCCTGCGCCCCTCTCTGAGGGGTGATTTGATTGTCTAGAGGGCAGCAGAAGATTGGGAGCATGAGGCTGGTCACTCTTTTCTCCTCAAAGAGGTAGTACTATACCTGAATTAGATCTCTCTGCCCTCTAAATATCCCTAGTCTAGGGGAGATGCTTTCATTCTTAGCTTCAAGTCACTGTCCTGGTCACTAGCCCTTAAAAGGGAATAGTTACTACGCATACATCTGCAGACTTGACTCCATTCCCACCAAATACTAGTTATGAAAAGGCCATCACAAATACTGAATGGGGAATGATCCATTTATCCAAGTAGGTAGCAACCAGAAATCAGAGTAGGTATTCAGATTAGAATATACTGAACAACACACAAAGTAAATAACTAGGAATAATTGGCCACACATGGGAATGAGCTATCTCAGCTGGGGGGGGGGGGGGGGGGGAGAGAGAGAGAGACAAAGAGAAACAGAGAGGATGAGAGATAAAAGAGATTGAGAAAGATGGAGGAAAAATGAGAGAATGAAAGAGGATGAGAGAGAAAGAAATAGAGAAAGGAGAGAGAATGAGAGAAAAGGGAGAGAAAAAAAGAAATGAGAATGAGAGAAAAAGAAGGAGAGGGAGAGAAAATGAAAAGAGAATGAGAAAGAGACAGAGAGAAAGAGGGAGAGAGAAAATGAGGGACACAGAGGAAGAGAGTGAAAAAGGATGAGAGAATGAGAGAGAAAGAGGGAGAGAGAAAAAGAGAGAGATGGAGAAAGAGAGATGAAGAATGAGAGAATAAGAGAAAGAGGGAGAGAGGAAAAGGGAGATAGAAAATGAGAGAGGGTGGCTAGGTGGTGCACTGGATAGAGCACTGGCCCTGGATTCAGGAGAATCTGAGTTCAAATCCCGCCTCAGACATATAGCACTTACTAGCTGTGTGGCCCTGGGCAAATCACTTAACCCCCATTGACCAACAAAAAATAAAAAAGAAAAGAAAAAGAGAGAGAGACAGAGGGAATGAAAGAGGATGAGAGAGTGAAAGAGAGTAAGAGAATGAGAGAGATGGAGAAAGAAAGAGAAAGAGGGAGAGAGAATAAAAAAAGAAAGAGAGAAACAGAATGAGAGAAAAAAGATGAGAGAGAAAGAGGGAGACAGAGAGAGAGAGAGAGAGAGAGAGAGAGAGAGAGAGAGAGAGAGAGAGTCAATCTCACCCAAGGGGAAATTGCTCAGTCTCTAAAGAGGCAAACTGGAATTCAGAGACGTGTCAAGGCTCCTACATGTCTGCTGCTTACCAAAGTCTTTTCTCCTTCTCCAGTACACTCACTCCCCCCGAAGAAAGCTTTGGGATTATGTGTGTTCTCTCAAACCAAGAACATTCTCATTCCAAGTTCTCACCAACTTCACATCTCATATAGACATACCGCCTCAGGTGATCCTTCTCTCCACCAGAGAAAAGAGCCGTGTGTAAATACAGCAGGTTAAACCCTGGGTTACATCTGGTTTGTAAGTAGAGCTGGGAGAGTTAGGGGTCCATCTGTGGCCAGGGGCAAGACTTCTTCTGTAGCCAAGTAAAGTTTTCCTCCATCTGGCTCCCACCTACCTCTCAATACTTATTTCACATTATTCCCCTTCACCTAGTATCTATTCTAGCAAAACTATCCTGCTCCTAGTTCCTTATACATGACATTCATTTCCCATCTCTGTGCCTTTGTCCCATGGGCCCCCATGTCTGGAATGTACTCCCTTCTTCTCTCTGTCTGATGCGATCCCTAACTTCCTTCAAAGCAGAGGTGTCAAACTTATGACCCAAAACTCCTGCACCAGAATCAGATTAAAATGTAATTGGAAGATATTTAACAAAATAAATAAAAACACAATACAACCTAGATAATGTTAATTTGTGTTTTATAGATAGATAGATAGATAATATAGATAATAATGTCAATTTCTAAGTCAGTATGAGGCCTGGGGAGTTTCTATTGGAGTTTGACAGCCCGGCTTCAATGGCTAGTTCAGCCGATATCTGCCATCCAAGGCCTTTCTTGATCTTCCCTCCCCCTCTCCCTCCCCACCCCTCCCCCAGTTCTTAGTCCCTCTTGAAATCTCTTATTTACGGCACTTATCTGTGTCTATTCTTGTCCCTTCTGAAGGGCAAGAGCTTAATACCTTGCACATAGTAGGTTTTTAAAATAATTTCTAGCTGTGTGACCCTGGGCAAGTCACTTAACCCCGATTGCCTCACCAAGAAGCAAAAAAAAAAAAATTATTGAAGTTGGAGTGAATTGAATTGGCCAAGATTCAGGGTCACTTTGTGCTGGGTCGTGGCTCAGTCTGTGTCAGAGATCAGAATGTTGCCAGGTTTTGAGCTCAGCCCCCGGCCAGACTTGGGGCTCAGTGGGTGGCGAAGGCTCACCCAGGCTGCACAACTACCTTGTGGTCACCAGGAACAAACCTTAATGACCTCCAGGTTGGTTCTTCTGCTTAGGAAAATAGCAGCATCCTCATGTGGAATAAACCCATAAATGCATAAGCATTTATTAAGCGCTTATTCTATGCCTGGCACCATGCTAGAGACTAGGGCACAGAAACAAAAATCAGAGTCCTTGAAGACTTTCCATTCTATCAGAGGAGACAAGTTGTACATGCATAGGTGTGATGCTAAATATGTAAAAAAGAAATACACAGCTACAAAGTCGCTGAAATCTGAAGGAAACTGGGAATTCTAAGAAGTTGAAGGGAGGAAACATGGTCATAATGATCATCAGAATAATACCTAGCATTGACATCGTCTTAGAAAATTCACAAATTGCAGATATGATCTCATCTTACTCTGCAAGGTAGGTGCTATTATTATTCTCAGTTTTACAGATCAGGAAACCGAGGCAAACTGGGTTAAGTGACTTGCCCAGGGTCCCACAGCTAGTAAGTGTCTGAGGCTGGATTTGAACTCAGGTTTTCCTGACTCCAGGTCCACTGTCCCGCTCTGGGTATAGAGAACATTGACTTTGGAGTGAAAGAACGCAAATTCAATCCCCACCACCAGTTCTCGCTACCAGTGTGATGTTGGGCAAGTCAGAACCCCCTGGGCCTCCGTTATCCCCGCTGTAAAACAGAGGGGTTACACTGGATGGTCTACCAGCCTATGACCACCTAGGAGGGAGTGCATTCCAGGTACAGCCTATGCCCCTATACAAAGGCTTAGAGGTTGGAGGTGGGCTGTTGTGTGTAGCGGGTTTAAAACCTCTTGGCCATTCCAGAAGGTGGACCTAGAGCCAGTGAGTGGACATTACTGGAGACAGATTGTAGCTCAACATAAGAAAGGGCTTTTTACCCTTTTTCCATTAAGGATGGGCAACTGTAGAATGAATTACCTTGGCCAGTGCCACCTCAGCTGGCCAAGCCCAAGAGCAGCTGCAGGATTCACTGGTTATATTCCCCGACTGTCCTCAGTGACCCCAGGGTTTCTCCCAACCTTTGCTGACCCCATAAAAGAGAAGGATTTGAAGTCAGAAAACGGCTTCAATCCTGCCTCTGCTCCTTACCACGTATATGTCTACAGGCTAATTGTGCAACCTTGCTTAGCCTCTTATGCCTCAGTTTCCTCATCTGTAAAAGGAGGAGATTGAATGAGGCAATCTCTAAGATCTTATCCAATTCTAGAGCCTAGGGCTTCTTATGACCCAGTGGCAATTAACGGATGCACCGTCCACTCTGAAAGAATTGCTGGCTGGCTGGAAAAAGTTATTTTCTGTTTTCTACCAATGCTGTAGAGAGAGGGGAAGGATCTTATTCCTAGCCCCAGAGTTGTGTGAATAGGAGCATCACGATGTGGGAGTGCTGGTATGGTTACATTGGGGGCGGAGGAGTTAACGTGAAAAGGAGCCAAATTAGTGATTTCATCCCTGTTTGGAAACCCGAAGTTGGCAATTTGTCTGAAACTTATAGTTGAAGAATTGCCTAGCTCACTGAGAGTTAACATGACTAGGCCAGGGTCACACAACCAGAACATGTCAGAAGCAGAGCTTCCTGATTTCAAGATCATCTCCAAGCTTCCTGCATTGCACCTAGCAAAGACTTAACAAATAAATGTGTTTTGAATGAATGAAAGAATAAATGAATGGGAGAGGGGCAGAAGTTGAGACAGATGAAGGAAAGCAGAATACACATGGTCATCCAATTCCCAGTAGAGGTTGGGCTGCCTTATGTTTAGAATTTCATGGCTTTCTTTTCTGAGAAAATCTCATAAAAGTGAAGATTAGCGTGTCTAAAGAAAGGAAAGGAACCAGCATGGGGTAGGCGGGGGGATGGCAGAAACCTAACAGGGTGATTAGAGGCAGCTGAAAAGATGCAGGGCAGGCCCACCTGGTGGGCACAGCAGGTGCCCATCACCTAGGGTGCTATGCTGTGTCAGAGGTTCCAGAGGCACCCGCTCCCCACCAAGCCTAGCCTTCCTTATACAGCACTGGTCTTTTTGATCTGCCACCCACTTAGAGACTCTCCCAAGTTAGGCAACAAAGCCAGAAATGTCCCAGACTCCCCCTATGAACATGAGCAGGACTTTCTTCCCAGGGACGGAAACCCTGGGAAAGGAAGAAGGATGCTCAGGGCATCTTCTGTGGAAACAAAAGCCTAAATTAACTCATCAGATGAGCACATTTGCCCTGCTGAGAGTCTGGTCCTAAGAGCCAGAACATAGATCTTTCTGTTTTTGTTAGATTTCTCCTTTAAAAAATTTTTATCATTTCTTTTGTCATCAGTTCATTTCAGAATACCCAGGGTAGAAATACAAGATATAATAATTTTATGTGACCCCAATAAACTTAATCCTAAAGACAATTGTAGCTAGCCATCCTTTGTAACACAGAATTTTAAAAAAAGAAGGAAAAAGGCAGGGGAAAGAGTTGAGCATAAATAACCAACATATCAACTAAAACTGAACATCTATCCAGTGCTCCAAGGCCATGGTCTCTCACTTCTTCAAGGACGGGAGGGAGGTACATTTTCTCATCTCTTTCCTAAGGCCAGGTTTGGTCATCATGATTGCACAGAATCTGGTTTTAGCTTTCTGTTCGTTCATTTACATTATCATAGCTGCCCATGTGATTCTCCTGGTTCTGCTTACCTTACTTTGCCTCTCTTCATAGAAGTCGTTTGATGACAGCATATTCTTCATATTCATTGTCTCTGTCAACACAGTCATATTCCATTACATCCATATGTCACTATTAATTTGGCCACTCCCCAATCAATGGGCATCTACCTTGTCTCCAGTTCTTTGCTATCATAAAAATTTCTACTATGAATATTTTCATATAGATGAGATCTTTCTTTTTGTCTTTGACTTCTTGGAGGAGATGCCTAGCAGTGGACTCTCTAAGCCAAAGAGAATAGGCATTTTAGTTATTTTTTGGCACATTGCTTTCCAAAATTGTTGGACCAATTCACAGTTCCACCAATAGCCTATTAGTATACCTCTCTTTTTGCAGGCCCTTGGATGGGATTTTAAGTAAAGGTTCAGCAGCTTAAAGTGTTGGGAAGCTAAGAGTAGAGAATCCAGCCTCAGATGTAATCAGGTAGCAAGGTCTAGGACAAAAATGGGAGGACCAGTTCACAGATGTGCAAGAACAGAAATGAAATTTCACTAGATTGGGGAAAGCTCAGGGCTTTGGTTTAGCAAATAAATATAACTCTTGTCAAGTGAGAGGGGAAGAGAGACCATAGTGACATAGAGATGAGTCAGAAAAGGGAGAAAGAATGATGGAGAGAAAGAGTAGAAAAAGGGAGCAGAAAATAAAGGAAGGGAAGGGAGAGAGGAAGAGAGGGAGAAAGGGAAGGAAGGAAGGAAGGAAGGAAGGAAGGAAGGAAGGAAGGAAGGA
>NW_020954844.1:7895171-7953759 GCF_900497805.2 Vombatus ursinus
GGAAGGAAGGAAGGAAGGAAGGAAGGAAGGAAGGAAGGAAGGAAGGAAGGAAGGAAGGAAGGAAGGGAGAGAAGGGAAAGAGGGAAAGGAGGGAAGGAAAAAAGGAAGGAAGGGAGAAAGGAAGGAAGGGAGAGAGGGAGGGAGGGAGGGAGGGAAGGATGAGAGAGAGGAAGGAGGGAGGAAGGAATGGAAAGGGGGGAAGAGGGAAAGGAGAGAAGGAAGGAAGGAAGGGAAGGGAAGAAAAGGGAAGGATAGGAAGGGAGGGAGGAAAGAAAGAATTGAGAGAAAGAAAAAAGAAAGAGAAAATGGGAAAACTGGAAAGAAGAGAAAAGAAGGAAGAAAAGAAAAAGAAAAGAGAAGAGGCAGTTAGAACAAAGTGGGGCCCAGTGCAAGTGAGAAATATTCTGAGGGATAACCAGTCAGGAAGGATAGAATGTACCTGTCCAGGTTTATGTGGCCACATCTTCCCTCAAGACCTCCTACGTTGCCCTTGACCCCTGCCTCCTTTCCCACCTCCTCCCAGCCCCACCGGGTGGGTCTCCACTGCCCTTTCTAGCATGCCCCCTTAGGCTGAGGAGCTAGGGCCAGAGCCAGAGCCAGGCGAGGCTGCCTGCCAGCACCAACCCAGCCCACTCTATCGTGTCCTGGGGGATTTGGCCAGGTCCCTGAGCCAGCAATGATTTCATGGGAGATTTCTCCATGATGCTCTCTGCTTGTTTCAGGTGCCAGGGGGTCCCAGAGGACCAAGCCAGTAGCCTTTAAGCACTGGACAGATTGTGGGAAACTAAGGACATGAGGCACTCAGTGACAGTCCCAGGCTTCAGGCCTGAAACACCAGGACAGCCCCAACTGCCCTGGATTCACCCTCCTCATGCTGCCTCCACCCCTACCATTTCCTGGCCTGGCCTGGCCTGGCCTGGCCAAAGGGACTACTGTTGCTCCATAAGCCCAGAGTCCCCTTCAAATGCAGGTAGCCACCTCCTCCAGGCAACCCCTCATCACCAAACCTCCAGACTTGGGCATATGAGTTTAGCACTGCTTCATATTCATCCAGAAGTAACAATTCAGACCAGGGAGCCCTGGAGGTCAGGGATTAGGTCTCCCTCCATCAGACCGGAGGCTCCATGAAGGCAGAGACTACAATGTCTCTCACTCGGCATTGCTTGAGAACAGAAATTGTGTCTCAGCCATCAGATCGGAGCCTCCCTGAGGCCGAGGATTGTCCCTCCCCCAGCTGAGTCCCTGAGAGCAAAGACTATGGCTCCTTTATCAGACCAGGGATTCCTTGAGGGGAAGAGTACCTCTCTCATTAGGTAGCTGGCACAGGCCTTTCTCGCCTCAGTATCCTACTCTGACAAAGTGCAAAGACTAATTTTGTTCCCTGAAGCTTGGAATTTCCTGAGTGTCTGTGCAATTAAAATAATGCATTCAATTCACCACGTTTTCACTGAGCACCTACTGTGCACCGAGCACAGGGTGTCCTTTTGTATAGGAAATAGGAGATTGAGAAGAAGGCATTCCTCCCCTGGCCAGGAGCACCCAGTGGAGCTGGGCAGACAAGATCCACACATGTGAAATCATTAGAGAATGAGGCAGCCTGCCAAACCGAATAGAAACTCATGCCAAAGTCGCTAACACATCATTTTGGGCAGGCAGGAAGGGGAGCGATCAGGGTGTTGGCAGGAGTGTCCTAGAGTCACCAACTTGTAGAGCTGAAAAAGACTTAGAAATCATCTGAGTATTGAATGGACTGAGCACAGAAGTTTGGGAAATCCTATTAGTCCTAATTAACGGCCACCTATGTCAAAGGAGAATCTTGAAGGAGTGGCCAACAGTTACAGCTTTGTTACTGGAGCCAGAGGAGTTAATGATGGCCACTCAAGTACAGGTCACTGCTACCAGAACACCAGAAGTGTTATCCCTAAGAAGTCTGGACTTAGTGATAAATGGAGATTATTCAAGGGAATGAGAGAAACTCTGCGGCCCATCCCTGCAAGCTGGAAAATTTTAGCACCTTCCAAATACCAAGGCAAAACATCCCCTGGCCACTGGAATTATAAATGAGAAGCTTGCTATGCTTAATGGACTGACAAATGGCAAATCCCTACGCTGCAAAGACAGACCTCAAACTAGGCTGGAGAATTCAACCAATAAACTGTCCTGAAACCAGACTGTAATGACACACCAAATGGCTGCCCACAATAGCCCGGACATCACATTGACCCGTAAGAATTTAGGAATGAGGTTTTTAGTAAATGCCACCATTTTGAATGTTCAAGACGCCAAACTACATTGAATGAAAAGCTTTCAGAAGATAGAGACTGAGCAGAGGAGGTTAAAAAAAAGAATGTGGGGCTAGAGAGAGAGAGGTACTATCATTCCCATCATCGCCATCATCCTGTTCTCTTGGAGGTGGCCCAAGGAGGCTTTCAGTGAGCCTATGGAGGAGGAGCTTAGGTCCTAGTGCTTTTTATCCAACTACATAAAGCGTAAATTTTATCCCACTAGGCAATACTCTATCAACACCAAAGATGAGGAAATAATAAGTGGATAGTGCCATCTCGAGATTGTTTCTATCTGAACCCCATCAAAAAAGATGAGAGGAGTGAGGTAATAGCTAAGATTTATATAACATCTCAAGGTCTGCAAAGCACTTTACACATATTATCATTGAGTTACAAATGTCAGATTTAGAAGGGGCATAAGGTCTTTTATCTAGTCCAGCTCCCTTACTGGGACAGGTGGAAATGGAGGCCCAGGGAGAAAATGACCTGACCAAGGTCACATAGTAATTGGAGCCAGGGCAGAATCCCAGGTGTCCTGGGTCCTAGTGCCATGCTTTTTCCTTCATGCTACACAGTCCCTCATATTTGAGGGGGGGGGCTGATAGGGACTCTAAAGATTAGTCAGTGCTCCGAGAAGCCCCTTGCCCTCCGAGATCCCACATATGAACACATGAATGCTGGTGTCGTCCTGGTTTGGAAAACAGTAAGTTAAAGAAAAAAACCTGGAAGCACACACAAAGAATTTTCAGGCACTATGGACCACTGTGTGTGAGGAAGTGTCTAGATTACCTAAAATTAGCATCGTGTAGTAGAAAGATTACTGGGTTTAGTCAGAGGACGTGGGTTCAAATGCTCCCACTGCTACTTACTAGCTGTATGACCTTGAACAATCACCTTGCCTCTGGGGTTCATCTGTAAAAGGAAGGTGTGCAGATGGCCTATGATGTCCATTCCACTCTAAATCTCCAGTTCCCCAAGTGGGAGACATGGTTTGAGGCTGGGGACTGGAGTCCCAGGGTTGGAGTTTGCTGAATGAGACGATGGGAAGCAGGAATTCACCATGCTCCTTACCACGAGGGCTCTGAAAGCTGGGGAGCTTTGGGTGTTTCGTTTAAACAAATGTTAAAGAAAAAAAAAAGCGGTCAGCAAGCCAGAACTCTCTGATAGGGGCTCAAAGCCTGGCGCAGGGGATATGGGTTTGACATTTCCACCCTTCTCTGTGAATTATCAGCAGTGTTGGGCCTGAGGCCCCGCTAAAGGGCCAACAAAATGTTCTCCACTTGCTTTGCCAGAACATCACTGTTAATCACCCTGTCCCTGCTCCGTTGGCTCCAAAGTTGTCTGCAGTCTTGGGCCTGGGAGTTTAGCTGTCCCTTGACCCCTTCCCTTTCCCCATCACCTCTGTGGCTTCCTTCTAACGGGCAGCCTTCCTGCTTGGGGGTGTGGGGGGCATAGGCAAGGTTCAGAGGGAGAAAGAAGGGATCGGCTTTCCTGAGCGTCCACCGCCTGGATCAGCTCTCAGCAGCATTTAAGTCAATGAGCTTTTATTCAACCCCTAGTTTCGGCCAGGTGATAGAGATTCAACGACCAAGACAAAAGAGTCCCTACCTGCAAGGAGAGCACACTCTCCTAAGGGTTACCTAGCCTTAAGTCACTGAATGGGTGTTGCCTCAGACAAACTGAGACCTGGGAAAGACCTTAGCTTGAAAAGGCCAAGGTCTCCCACTGCACCTGGGGCCATTTTCAGTCACCCTGATCTATATCTTGCCACTGGAGGAGAGAGTGAGGCTGGTGACTTTGCACAGCCCTCCCTCACTTAAATCCAATTCACTTGCATGTCGTGGCATCACCTTCCCGATGTCATGGTCCTCTTCGAGAACAAAGGACAAGCAACAATAATAATGCATGTGCTTCAGCTCATAATTATTAAAGCTATCCATGGACAGTGTGGTCCAATGGAAAGAACATGGGCTTCAGAATCAGAGGACCCAGGTTTAAATCTTGCCTCTGACCTCCGGCAAAAATAATGATAGCTAATGTAGCATTTTAAGATTTGCAAAGCTCTTTACACATATTATCTCCTTTAATTTTCACAAAGACTCTGGGAGGTAGGTGCTATGTTATTATCTCCATTTGCTGATGAGAAAACCAAGGACTGACAAGGTTAAATGCCTTGCCCACAGTCACACAGCCACTTAGTAACTGGGACAGGTTTTGAACACAGGTCTTCCTAACTTTGTCTAGCTCTCTACCCACTATGGCGCCTAGTTGCCTCAAGTCACTAAACCTCCCTGGGCCTGAGTCTCCTCCTTTGTAAAACAAGGGTATTGGACTAGCAGCCTTTGAGGTCCTTTCAAGCCCCAGATCTCGTATCCCGTGTGCTGGCCATTATGCTAAGTGCCAGTGTCCTGGGAAGGCTTCCTCATTTGGTGCAAGGGACAGCTTGGAGCCTGAGGCTTCCCATAAGCAATCACTTTGCTCAGCAAAAGTACAAATAAGCATGGCTTTTCTCCATTTTCCATAAAGTGCTCAACTCCCAAGGAAGGGCCATGAGATCCCAGAAACCTGCTCAATCTATAGAGCGGTCCTTATATACTCTTTACTCAAAAAGCCCACAGCTTGATTGAGGTCAGTCCACCTGAGGTCACCGTTAACTCAAGCTGCCCAGTATCTGTTTCTCAGTGTATAAAGTACTGGGTGAGTCAAAAAGGACCTGAGTTCAAATCAACTCTGCTGTTGTTCATGGACAGTGTGTGTCAATCTACTCTAAGGCCCCTTGTATCTTTCTGTATCAAAGTGGCCCTCTCCCTTTGTGTGTTTTGAAAGCTATTAGAGCCAGGGACCATCTTTGCTTTTGGGATTTACAACCCCAGGACTTAGCACAGTGCCTGATACATAGTTAACCCTTAATAAATTATTTTTAATTCATTCACATCTTGTCTCTACATGACATACTCTGTGACTACAGGCACATCATCTAACCTCCCTCGGCCTCAGTTTCCTCATCTATGTAATGGAAATAAGAATTCCAGTATCACTGACTGAATGGGATTGCAGCAAGACTTCAATGAGATGTGCTGCTAAAATTCTTTGCAAACCTTAAAATGCCCTATGAATGTCAGCTCTCATCGGGAGGAAAGAGCAACCTTGCGGACAGTCCCCTTTTTTCACCCACAAGGCAGTCTAGTCTAAAGAATGAGAATCAAACAAGAGTCGAAACTGGAATAGAAAGGATTTCAGCTCTGTGCAAAAACTGAGGTCTAGGAGACACAGTAATAGATACCTAGGGGAGACTGGGGCTCTCCTATTGGGAGGGATGATTATGGGCCAGAACAGCCTGGAGGCAAGAGGTTGAATTAAACCTCTCTTCAATGAGTATCATTACAGGATTAAAGAATTACAGACCTTAGTGACCATCTAATCCATTTCTTTATTCTATAGTTGGGGAAACGGAACGCCATAAAGGAAGTAACTGGCCAAAGTCACAGAGATAATAAGGGGCAAGGCTGGAGCTCTGGGCTCCAAGTCCAGAGTGATTTTCCCTATTCCCATGATACCTCCAGAGACAGGGCAACTTCCTAGATGCTGAATCCTGCACCACCCTTTATCTCAGTACGGTTGAGGGTCTCAAGTTCTGACTTCGAGTGAGAAAGACCTCAGTTCAAAGCTTGCCTCTGTTTGCTGTGTGACCGTGAGTGAGCGACTTCATCTTTGTGCATTTCAGCCTCTCCTCTAAAATGACAACAATAATACCAGTAATATCTGCCTCACAGGACTTTTGAGAGGAGAAAGATGCGTGCAAAGTGCTTTTAAAGCTGAAAGTATCAGCTGTTATAGATAAGTGCAAATCAATTAATCAACAAATACCTTTTCAGTGGTTATGATGTGCCAGGTACAACATAGATGCTGGGAATACAAAGAGAAAAATAAATAGTCCCTGACCTCAAGGAACTTACAGTCTAATAGAGGAAACAATGTATGCACATTTAAGTACTTAAAAATATAAACAAAGTAATTCAATCCAATAAACATTTATTAGGCACCTACTATGTGTCAGGCACTGTGTTAAGCACTGAAGATGCAATTAATAAAAAATAGAAAGACAGTCCTTGCCCTCAAGGAGCTTAAAATCTAATAGGAGGGGAGAGACTTACACAAATCAGGCAAGAAAGAGGGTGGGAGGGGAGGACACCAGACAGAGCAACAGATGTAGAGGGAAGTGAGCCAGAGACCAGCTTCTGCCCTCCAGGAAGGAAGACATTGGGAGGAGTTTGGTATTCCGCCTTCCAATCAGAGGGGAGAGGAGGGGGGGAGGTGCTGTCTATCAAGGCTTGAGTTAGCACCTGAAAGGGGTGGGGTGGGGTGAGGGGGAGATGCTATCACCTGGCAAGCCCAGGGAAGGCCTCATGCAGGAGGTGTGCTTGAGGCAAGCTTTGAAGGAAGCTGGAGATTTTGTAAGAGGTGGTGGTAAGAAAGGAGATACATCCATAGCACAAGAGATGTCACAGATCTGATCATCTTCTTCACCAAGAAAACCTCCCCAATGTCAGCCGACCCTGCAAACCATGGCAAAGGCAAGTGGCAGCCGTTTTCTCCCAAAACACAATCTAATTCTTCATCACCAGCAGCAGCAAATGTTTGCTGAGCACCTGTGTGTGCTGGCATTCTGTCAGTTGTGAGAGGGGTGTAGTTCAAATATGGTAGGACACCTTCCCTGCCTTTGGTGGACTTTTAGATTTCCAGTGGAATTTTAGATTCCAGCTTTTAGATTTTCCTTCCCAGAAGTGATCCAATGCAACAGGCATTTATTAAGCACCTACTGTATTACAGTTATTGTATTAGGTGCAGGACACAAAGACAAAATTATAAAACAATGCTTGTCTTCAATGAGTTTTAATTCAACCAAATAAACCATGTGTGACAAAAGATAAATAATAACAATGGGTGTCAGAGACTAAAGTCGGGAGAGGAGAAAGGGAATCAATGCCCTGAAGAGACACTGGGGGCTGGGGCCCACAGAAAAGGTGGGACTTCCTTTGAGCCTTGAAGACTGTATAGGTTTTGAAAAGCCAGAAAGCAGAGTTTGGTCTTATAACGTTGTAGTCTTGGAAGCTGAGGGGGAAAGGAAAAGATGGCAATATATTTTTAGTCTTCCCAGCAGCCGAAATGTGTTTTTAATAATTTCCCACCAAACGGCTTTTTTCTGGACATCTGTGAATCAGGTTGGACCAAACAGCAGATCATAATGTGAAGCATAAATCAGAAGGAAAAAAATCTCCCAGGGACATCTTCCCTAGAGCCAGTCCATCAAGTGCACAATCACAATGCTGATTTCTTCTGGGGCAGCAGACCTGTGACTTCGTCATTGTAGGGATTTCCCAGCATGGAAGCTCATTCTACTGATCTCATCGATGACTTGTGAGTAAAGCATAGCATCTGTGTTTCTTAGGGCACTGAAAGTTTAAATGAGTTTCCCGTGGTCAGAGAACTCATGTCTGACACTGAATTTGAACTCAGGTCTTTCTTACTCTAGGCCAAGAACTCTACTGCTACACACACTGCTAACTCCTCAGACCAAAGACTGTATTTGTAAAGCTATTAGCACTTTTCTGGTATGTAGTAGGCACTACATAAATGCCTATTCCATTCCATTGCACGTGGTTTGAACCCAGGTCTTTCTGACTCCAAAAAGCTTTGCTGCCTTTTATATAATACTTTAGAGTTTACAAAGAGACAAAAAAGAGATGAGAGACTATGAGAGATAGAAGCCCATTCACTAAAGGCTATTTGGGCTAATATTTGTATCTTATCTGTCTGCTCTTCGGTCATTTCAAGTCTTTGTGACCCTATTTGGAGCTTTTCTTGGCAAAGATACTCAAGTGGTTTGCCATTTCCTTTTCCAGCTCATTTTACAGATGAGGAAACTGAGGCAGACAGGGTTAAGTGACTGGATTCAAACTCAAGAAAACGAGTTTCCTGATTCCAAGCCCAATGTTCTATCTGTGAGGAAACTGAGGCAAATAATGTTAAGTGACTTGCCCAGGGTCACACAGCTAGTAAGTGTCTGAGGCTGGATTTGAACTCGTGAAGATGAGTTTTCCTGATTCCAAGCCCAGTGCTGTATCCACTGCACCACCTAGCTGCCCCATCTATGTTTGCTATTTGGGCTTATGTTGGTGCCTTGTCTAGGGTCCACTCAAAGAAGAATAGCTTAAAGGTGCCTGAGAAAACCCACTGAGCAGGAAAAAAATGCAAGATGGAACCAGAAGGAAGTAAAAAGTTCAACTTTAAAAAAAATTTGTTTATTTTTAACATTCTTGTTTTAAAAGTTTTGAGTTCCAAATCAATTTCTTCCCTCCCACCCCTTCCTCGCCCGTTGAAAAGACAAGTGACATGATAGATGAGCTTTTTTTAATGAAGGATCCAGAGGAGACTAAAAATAGAAACCAGTGCTATCCAGTAGGCATTGAAACGATTCCAAGTCACTTCTGGATACAGGCTATGTTTGCTTCCTTGCTAGAGGCACTTGTCAATGTCATGTATGTGAAATGAGACAATCTCAAACCAGCTTGAGGAATACCTTTCTGTGCTCTGGCTTATTATGTAAAATGGAAAGTCCCTAGAGAGGATGGGAAAAAACCACGCCTGGGAAGAAAACCAGGAAATAAAAAATTCTGGGGAAGCTGGGCAAGAAAGAATGGAAATGAGGATCAAAAGTTTAGTGAGGGGGATGATGTGGCACAGAAGGAGAAGGTTGTGTCCTAGGCACCGTAGGCACTTTTCCCATTTAGAGAAACTTTGGACTTTCTCTGGACTCTGGAAAAACAACATCTCAACGATAATGAGAGGAGAAGCTACCGTTTTGGGGTGCTTAGTAACTCCCTGCTGAGAGCTCACATGGCCCATAGGGTCAAGGGCTAAGCTTTGGACTACGTGCCAGAATATAACCAAGAAATTCTTTAGATCTGCTGAATATGCCAATATCACTTGATACCATTCTGGTGATTTCATGCAGGTGAATAAATGAATAAACATTTGTTGTGTCTACTACATTCCAGACATATACAAGGCAGTGTGGGGATACAGAAGTAAAAGTGAGACAGTCCCTGCCCTCAAGGAGCTTACATTCTAATATTCAACTACAACTTATGTAGGAGAGTGGTTACCAGAGACTGGAGTGTGAGTCTGAGGAGTCACAGGGATGGGGAGTTGGTAGCTGGGGATTTAACAATGGATTTAACTAATAATTCTGATTGCACGTAGTATTACCAAGGGTAAATTTAAACTCCATTCTTTAGGAAGGCATTTTATTTATAGCTTACTATAATCCCACATCTCTTAGGATTTAAGGTTTTGGAATGAATTCCTTTCTTTTTTGCCATTAAAAATGCTAATCAATCAAAACAATTTTAAGTAGCCTAAAGTAAGGAAGCCTTGAATTCAAATCCAGCCTCAAACATATACTAGTTGTGTGACCCTGGACAAGTCACTTAAATTTCATTTGTCTTATCTGTGAAATGGTAATAATAATAATAAGAGCATCTACCTCAAAGACTTATTGGAAGGATTAAATGAGATAATTTTAAAAACACTTAGCCCAGTGCCCAGCACATAGTTGGTATTACGTAAGTATTTATTCCCTTCACATAAAGCAGTAAATTGCCCTATCGTTTCTGGTAGCAATGATTCTTGAATTACTGTTCCCAAAGTCAGGCAAGAGATAGAATAGACCAGATCCCACGGTGGGATATGGTCAAGGCATCAGAGCAGATAATAAGATGCCCACCCTGGGTAGTTCCTAGTGATTTGAAGCACAGTCAGGCTGGCTAGATATAATGGATTAGAGGCACTCACCCCCCAATCAGGATATCTCAGCCCCAGGGTGGCATGCCCAAACTGAGTGGATTAATTCTCCCAACGTGAAGGTGTGTCTCTGGTCCAGGTCCCAAGAATGATGATACCACCAAAAGAAATTCTGAAACTATCTCCAAGGATGATAAAGTCCCAGGCAGGAAACTAAAATATCATGTTTTTTATTGCTTCTTTTTATTGATAGTTGAGTATTTAAAACAGGAAGGAGAATAACGGTACTGAAACTTCCCCCTCCAAAGTTACCAAGGACATTTTAATTGCTTGGTTCAATGGTCTTTTCTCAGTCCTCATCCTTTCTGACCTCTCTGTGCAGCCTTCAGCAATGGTGACCACCCACTCCTCCTGGACACGCCTTTCCTCCTTTTGTGGTACCGCTCTCTCCTGCTTCTCTTCCTGCCTGTCTGGCTGTTCCTTCACTTTGCTGGATCATCATACATCTCCTCCAGTCCCCTCTAGCTCTGTCCTGGACTCTCTCTCTCTCTCTCTACCTCCCTCCCTCCCTCCCTCCCTCTCTCTCTCTCTCTCTTTCTCACTTTCTCTCTTTTTGTGTCTCCCTCCATGTCTCTCTCTATTTCTTTCTCTGTCTCTTTATTTTGTCTCTCTGTCTCTGCCTCTCTCCCTGTTTCCCTCCCCCTCTCTCCCACTTTCACTCCTACTCTCTGTCACTCTCAGTTTCCCTCTCATATCATAGCTCCCACACGTTCAATTATCATCTCTATAGCGAAAATTCCCAATCTCCACATCCAGCCCTTCTCTCCCCTGAGCTCTGGCCCTACATCACCACCGGCCCTCCTGGACATCTCCATCTGGATATCTTGTGGGGATATAAAACCCAACATAATGAAAATGTTGTTCACCATCATCCTCCCCAAAACCAAAGCCAAGCAGAACAAAATTTTTAAAACTACCCCTCTTCATAATTATTTCAATAGTGGCCATGCACCACCAGCTTACCAATCACCAAGGTTCACAACCTCAGAGTCATAATGAAATCCTGCTTCTTCAACCCCCGGGCCCATCAGTTTCAACGCTCTGAATATTCTATCTCATGGGATCGTAAGTTTGGAGCCAAAGTGGACCCTTGAGGCCATTGAGTACAGCCTCTTAATTTTACAGATGAGGAAACTGAGGCACAGAAAAGTGAAATGATTTACCCAGGGTCACATAGCTAGTTATCATGAGAGGGTGGATTTGAAGCCAGGTTTTCCTGCACTCTTTCCAGTATACAACAACAACTCAAGTCTAACCTCTTCTCTGCACTCACATAGCCATCCCCTAAGTTCATTGCCTATCAGTTGAACCATTGGAGAAGCCTCCAAATTGGTCTCTCCCATTTCCAAACCATCTACTGCACAGCTGCTAAAATGTTATTCCTAAAGAACAAGAAGTTTCTATAGCTCCCCATTGCCACAAGGATAAAATGCAAACTTCTCTTTTCAACTCCTAAAACCCTTCCCAGTCTGACTGCAGCCAGCTGATTGTATATTACTTCCCCTCGGGCACTCCACATCCCAGGCAAACTGGATCATTAGGTAAAGTCTTACGGTGTTGCTGTTCAGTCATTTTTCACTCATGTCCAACTTTCCATGTCCCCATTTGGGGTTTTCTTAGCAAAGATACTAGAGTGGTTGGCCACTTCCTTCTGCAGCTCATTTTACAGATGAGGAAAACTGAGGCAAACAACAAAAAGCCCCATCTCATCAAGTCTTGGTGAGAGTTACATATTTACATCCTTGCATTAAAAACTCACTTTAAAATCTGTTTATAACTCATACTCTGTGCATTGAGCATGTAATCTTGTTTAGGCCCCATGATATCATATTGTTGGGACCCCTTTCTCCAACACTGACACCCTCTGGAGAGATGAAAGGGCTCATGAGACAATATCTAGGAAGCAGCGCTGCCAGCCTTGTGACACGGATTCACCCATGCCAATCTTTTCAGTGTTCTCCATGACTCAGATCACAGGCAGCAAAATCAGCAGCCTAGCACAGTGCATAAGACTCCTTTAGCAAAGTACTCATCTCACTTTCTCAGAAACCAAGGAACAGCTGAACCCAGAGCTAGGACACCGCTTTGCTATGATGAGATCCTCCATGACTTTTATCTCCCTCCTCCCACAGTTAAGATGATTAATAAACACTGTCAAGGCAACCTCAGGCATCAACAATAAACCTCTGCCTTTCCCAGCTTTCATATGTTGGCTACAGGTATTCCCAGTATGAAGGAGAGATGGAGGCATTCCTCAGGGGTACAACAAATGTTTCCATCCTTCCTAGATCATGTCATCTTTTGTCATGTTTATTATCATGATGATGATTATGTCTGGATCTGTGATTTCAATAATGAAAAGTCAACATAGAATATTAATAATGAAAGGCAACATAGAATATTAATAATAACTAACATTTATATAGTGTTTTAAGGTTGGCAAAGCACTTTTCTTCAGAAAGAGAGCATGCTGAACTACTAAAGAGGAAAGACTTGTATTCAAATGTGGCATGCAGTGTTTACTACTCATGCGATCACAGGCAAGTCATATATCCTCTCAGAATCTCAGTTTCACACTCTATAAGACGAGGAAAATAATTTCTGTACCACCTCACAAGAATGCCATAAGAAGCAAATGAGATAATGTCTAAGAAGTGCTTTGTAATTTTAATGCACTATAGTAATGTCAGATATTATTGTTATATGCACCTGTGTGGACATCAACATGTCTGAAGGAGGAAGCATTTGGATGAAGGTAAAAAGAAAAACCCAAGTTATTTTAAAGGAGAGCACTATAGACCAGCAAGCCAGATGGAAGACGTGGATGATTCTTTCCTAAAGAGTTTACGAAACCAACCCAGATGAACAATGTGGAGGTAATATACATTATGGCTAGAGCAGACTTAGAGCCAACATACCTGAGTTTGAGCCCCCCCCCCCAGATTCTTACTAACTACATAATAATGGGTGGTAAGTCATTTAATCTCTCAGAGAGGCTTTGTTTTCTCATGGTTAAAAGTGGGATGATGATACCTGTAGTGCCCCCTCACCAGACTGCTATGGGGATCAGAGGAGATAATGTTTTTGAGTCTTTTTTAAACTGTAAAGGGCTATACAGGGTATCACAGAAACATTAGTGTAGCTTTAAGCTCTTAAAAGCATAAAGCTGCTCTAAGACTTTTGGGACACCCCTTAAAACTGTCTGCCCTAGTTATTATTATGTGAATCTATAAGGACATATGCTATCTTGAAGAAGAGAACGTGGTGGAGCATATTCAGATGAAGATAAAAAGAAAAAGTATCTTTTAGGAAAATATTACAAACCATCCCATCCATGAACCAGAATCCATGAAGAAGCTAGCATCACCAGACATAGTACTAGGTGCCAGTGATTATTATCGTTCAATCATTTCAGTCGTGTCTGACTCTTCATGATGCCTTGGGGTTTTCCTGGCAAAGATACTGCAGTGATTCCCCATTTCCTTCTCCAGCTCATTTTACAGATGAGAAAACTGAGGCAAACAGGGTTAAGGGACTTGCCCAGGGTCACACAGCTAGTAAGTGTCTGAGGCCAGATTTGAACTCAGGTCTTCCTGACTTCAGGCCCAACCTTCATCCACTGTGCACCACCTAACTGCCCACTAAGTGCTGGAGATACAAAAACAAAAATTAAGCAGTCCCTGCCCTCAAAGAGTTTACCTTCTTTGAGAGGAGACACAGTGCCTACCTAGCACGTAGTAGGTGCTTAATAAATGTTTACTGATAGATCAATTGGTGTTTACCTATAAGTAGATTCAAGCTATATCAAAAAAAATCTCAGGCGATTCCAGGGTAGGGGGAGGCATTAGCTGTTGGAGGAACTGGGGAGAAAGCCTCACATGGGGGAGGCACTTGATCTAAATTTTGAGGAAACCAGGAATTCTAGGAGTGAGAAGTTCCATGTGACAGCTTAGGGTGTTGTATGTGAGGGAGAGTAAACAGACCACTTTGACTGGACTGGAGAGTATGGGGAGGGGGATGATATGTAGCAAGCCTGGAAAGGAGAATTGGAACCTGGCTGTAAAGTGCTTTAAATGCTAAAGAGAAAGATGTGTGTCAATCTGAGAAGTAATATGGAGCCACTGAAGTTTATTAAGCAAAAGAATGACAGTACTTTGGCAGTTGTGTGAAGGACGGGTTTGAGAAGGAGGCAATGGAAAAACCCTGCAAAGAAGCAATGAGGACCAGAACCATGGTGGTGACTGGGTGAGGAGAGAGAAGGGGGCAGCAGATAAAACTGTTCTGGAAGTAGGACCAACAAGACTTGGCAACCAGGTTACTATGGGAGTAAAGGAAGGGAGAGCAAGGTGCAAGATGTGAATCATGTTTTCCTAATAGCATTTATAAAACCAGGCTAGAAATATACATATGGATGCATAGTTTTACACATGAGTGTGGAGTGTGTGTGTATAATATGTATGTATGTGTATGTGTATGTATACATGTGTATATGTGTGTGTATGCATGTACATGTGTGTATACACATATGTATATGCATATATACTGCGCATTGTGCCTATATACATAATACATATACACACACATTTATGTGTATGGGTACATATGTAATACACTATGCAGTGTAT
Organism: Vombatus ursinus; assembly: GCF_900497805.2. Classification (NCBI taxonomy): domain Eukaryota; kingdom Metazoa; phylum Chordata; class Mammalia; order Diprotodontia; family Vombatidae; genus Vombatus; species Vombatus ursinus. Next base: position 7,909,945 of record NW_020954844.1, read on the forward strand.
ATGTGTGTATGTGTGTGCCTATATACATGTACATACATGTGTGTGCACACATACAGGTATGTATATATGCATGTATTTATAAGTACATGTGTAGTACTCATGTGCAGGTTTGTGTGTGTACTGTGTGCCTATACATATATACTACATGTGTGTATATATGCACATGTGTGTATTCCTCCTTGCTTCTTTCCAGCGCTATTGCAATTGCTTCCTAATAGGTCTCTCTTCCTCTAATCTTTCCTTCTCAAACCCATTCTTTGCACAACTGCCAAAGTGCCATCATTCCCATGTGCATATTTATATATTATATATTTATCTATATGTGTATGTATATATATATCCATAGAAAGAGAGAGTAGTAATATATAGTAGTAATATGTGTGTATACATATGTAATACAAGGCTTCAAGTAACCCAAAAAAATCTCATTGGAAAAATGAATCTACAGATAGTAAAGCACCTGATGAATTCTTTTCTTGCTTTGCTGACAATTTAATCTCTCATAAGGTAGAGAAAGCAATGAATGAAACTAATACTCTATGTTTGTTTTATTTTTAATTAATAAGGAGAAATAGGCTGGTGAGGTGGAAATGACAGAAAACTGGCAGTGAAATTGATATGTTTCTGCTAGACAAAAAGGGAAATACTGAGCACAGTCAGATGGGGAAAGAGAAGGGAAGGGAATAGGCATGTATTAAGCACCTACTAAGTGCCAAATACTATGCTGAGCCTTTTACGAATACTATTTCATTTGCTCCTCAAAACAAGCCTGGGAGGTAGGTGCTATTAGTGTCCCCATTTTACAGTTAAGGAAATTGAGGCAGGCAGGGGTTAAGTGACTTGCCCAGGGTCACACAGCTAGTAAGTATCTGAGGCCAAATTTGAATTCAGGTCTTCCTGCCCAGCACTCTGTGCAATATGGTTCCCCCTAGCTGCCTCATGGGTATACTATCCCCTGGGAGCCAGGTGCATATCCAAGCCTTTAAGAAAACTAATTTCAAAACACTCAAGGAAAAGAAGTAGCTAGTACGATATAGTGAAAAGAGTACACACTCTAGAGTAAGAGGTCCTGGGTTCAAGTCCTATCTCTGACACTACCTGTGTGACCTTGGGCAAGTCATTTAAGCTCTGTCTGCCTCAGTTTCCTCATCCATAGGATGAAGTATTCAAACTCAACATCCTCTAAAATCCCTTCTAACTCTCTCTAAGGCTGAGCCTCTAGGCTGAGATTCTGAAATGGAAGATGAGCCAAAAAGGATGAGAAACTCTCAAGAATAGAATTCTAACAATCCAGCATTGAAAGAAGCACCTGGAGAGAGTGATCGTACTCGGCAGTGAGTGCAGATTGTTTAAGGACATGTAACGATAGAGAGGCAATGAATCATCACCTAGGCTGGTGTGGACAGTTAAGGAAAATATTAGGAAAAGTAAAACCCAAGATGAACTGGTGAGGTTGGTGGGGAAGATGCTAGAGGTAGCAACATGGGAGAGCTTAGTTGAGTTTAGGTTCAGAAGAGGAAAGGGAAAGGGGAAATCTGCTTGAGGTAAATGGGACGTCATAAGCCCTTGTTGAGTGAAATACCATTGACAGGGAACAGAATAAAGGACAACCACCAAGCCATATTAGTTCTGCTTTTTCCGCTAAAGACAGTGACCTTCAGATTGGAAACAGCAGAACAAAAGGACTTTGGAGTCCCAGATAAGACAGCCCCTGCCTGTATCAGATGAGTTCAACTTTCCTGACTCAGGCAAATTATTCCATAGTATAATAGACAAATTCACGTATGTGATTCCAGAGAATGGTAAAATTGTCAGAAGAGAGGAGATAAACAAAAATCTCTTTTTTTTTTAAAGAAAAAGAAGACTTCCCAAAATGACATCCTGGGAATCTTAACAGAGATCCCTAGAAAAAATGTTCTAGAACCCAGTATTGGAGATAGTCTGCGAGCACTGAGAAAAGAAAGCAGCGATCACTAAGAGCTAATTTGGATTGACTCAGAACTGTGAAGTCATCCTTGAATTATCACCTTCTTTCACCCTCCATGCCCAGTCAGGTACCAGATCTTGGTTCTACCTCCACAACATCTCTCACATCCATCCTTTTCTCTCTACTCACATGGCTACCACCTGATTCCAGGTTCCAATCACTTCTTGCCTCAACTGTTGCAACATCTTCCTCATTGGACTCCCAGCTTCCTGTATCCATCCTCCGTACATAATAATAATAGCTAACATTTCTATAGAGTTTTGACGTTCTCAAAGTGCTTTATAAATATCTCATCTTATCCTCACAACAACCCTGGAAGGCAGGTGCTAGTATTATTCCCATTTTACAGATAATGAAACTCATATTCCTAAAGTACGGTTCTGGCTAGTTTACTCTCCCACACGAGAATCTTCAGGGGGTTTCTCTAGGATAAAATACAGACTCCTCACCTTAGCATTTAAAGACATTCATTCTCTATTTCAAGCTTACCTTACAATCTTTTTGTACAATAATGCCTTTTGTGCATTCCATGTTCCAGTCAATTACTGTTCCTCAAACTCAACATTCAATCTCCCACCCTTTGCACAGAACATCGCCAACATCAAGTGTGCATTCCCTCCTCACCTCTGCCTCTTAGAAATGTGGACTTTCTGAAGACTCCACTGTAGAAAACTTTTCCTGAAACCCCTCCCTATTCAAATGATCATGTATGTGCTCATCCATTTACTCGTTGTATCCTCAACTCAGTAAAATAAAAGCTCCTTGAGGGCAAGGCTGGGAGAGAGAGAGCCATTTTCCTTTTTAATCCTCAGTGTCCAAAACCTAAGTCTTGAACCTGTCTTGACAGGAATTGGATTGAACCTTCAACAGAATTAATTTCATTTTCTTATTCAAGTGGGAAATGCTCTAAATGCAGTATCTATGAATTTCAGCAAGACATTTGACAAAATCCCTCTTAATAACCCTGAGGACGGGATGAAGAAAGGCAATCTTAATGACAGTATGATGGGATGCATTGATAGCTAGAAGGGCAGTGGCTAGGACACCAGACCTAAAGCAAAGAAAACCGGAGTTCAAATCCAGCCTCAGATACTTATCAGCTGTGTGACCTTGGGCAAGTCGCTTAACCTCTGTCTGCCTCAGTTTCCTCATTTGTAAAACAAAGATGATAACAGCCCCTACTTCTCTGGGTGTTGTGAAGATCAAACAAGAGATGTTTTCCAAACTCCAAAGCACTGTGTGAATGCCAGCTGTTATTATTATTGTTGTTGTTGTTGCTGTTATTATTATACTGTTTGCACAATTGTAAGCATAAAGTGTTTGTTAGTGACTTGATAACAGCTGTTCTTGTGGCCTGTTGGGGTGTTCTCTCCTAGGCCTGTCTTGTCCTGATTATTATCAATGACTTGGATGAAGACGTAAATAACATAGTTGCTAAATTTGGGGAGATAAAACAAAGCTGGCATAGATAAATTATACATGGATGATTACACTCCAAAAAGCCTGCAACAGGCCAGAACCAGGAGACAGGTGTGGCATAATGAAATTTACGAGGTGTCAATGTGAAGTCCTGCACTTAGGCTCCAAAAGTCAAGGGCAGGGTAAGGAAGAAATGGCCAAGCAATTGCCAGATCGTGCAGGAAAGACTTAAAGATTTAATTTACTGCAAGCTCAGCACCTAGCACCAAACAGGCACTTAATAAATGCTTTTTGAATTCAGGAAAGCAGCGGGACATGCCTCCCAGGCAGCTAGGTGACACAATAGATAGAGTGCTGGACTTGAAGTCAGGAAGACTTGACTGGCCTCAGATACTTACTAGCTGTGTGACCTTGAGCAAGCCACTTAACCTCTGTTTGCCTCGGAGACAGCTAGGTAGTTCGGTGGATAAAGCACTGGACTTGGAGTCAGGAAGATCTGGATTCCAATTCTGCCCCAGACGCTTATTAGATGTGTGACCTGGGCAAGTCACTTCATCTCTGTTTGCCTCAGTTTCCTCATCTGTAAAATGGAGAGAATAATGGTATCTCCCAGGGTTGTTGTGAGGATGAAATGAGATAACATGTACAGCACTTTGTAATCCTTAAAGGGCCATATAAATGTGAGCTGTTACTATTAAGTGATTTATCCAAGGTCACACAGGTCATTGGTGGCAGGGCCAATATTCAAACTCAGGATTTCTGACTCTGCCCCTCACCCTGTATCACACTGCCTGGAACAAAGTAAATTTAATAGGGAAGGGAAAGAAAGGTACCTATGCCACCAGTCAGTCAACAAGCATTTATCAAGTGCCACACTGTGCTAAGCCCTGGGGTTCAAAAGAAAGGCCAAAGAGAAAACCTAATCCTTCAGTTCCTGCTCTCAAATAGCTGGCTGGTTCCAGGCCTTTGTCCTTCCTGGCTATCACATGGAAGACATATTCTACTTAGCCTTTGTCCCAACAGAGGACCTAGGAGGAATGAGTGGACACCAAGCAAATGATTCCTGTCCACTCAAGATGTCCCAAAGTGAAATGGGCTGCCCCAGGAGATAGCGGGTGCCCCATCAGTGCTGGAGGCCTTCAAACAGAGACTGGACAGCCAGCGGTTGGGTGTGTTATCATGAGGATTCTGGCTCAGTAATGGATCGGACTGGCTGCTGCCATATTTCCTTCCAACTGAGTCTGTGACCCCATGGAGTTACCAGGAGACAGATTTCAGTTCAATATAAGGAAGAAAGATTTGCGAAGGCTGGCTACCCGGCAATCAGCAGAGCTTGTCGGGAGAGCTCTCTCCTTGCCCCTGGAGACGTACAAGCATAGGCTGGTTGACCACTCATTGATCATGTCGCAGAAGGCGTTGATAGTTTAAGTAGGTTGGGCAGATGACCTCTAAGGCTCGGTCCAAGTCAGAGATGCTCCAATCTTTGTGAGCCAGGGAGTAAAATGATCTCCATTTCACACAGGACTAAGCAGGTCCAGAGAGGTTCAGGAAGTGCCTGAGGACACACAGCAAATTAATGGCAGAGCCAAGCCTAGAACCCACTCCTAGGCCACTGGGAGCACAGTGGAGAGAAGGGGGGACTTTTTGTTGGAAAGACCTGAATTCAAATTCTGCCTCAGACACTCCTCTACAAAGTGACCCCTAAAGTCCTTTCCAGCCTTAATTTGTGATCCTCTGATCAGACTCAGTTTTCCCATCTGTGAAATAGGAATAACAACAATAGTACCCCCCTCACAGGGTTGTTGTGAAGAGCAAATCAGATCACAGATGCACAGCGCTTTGAAACCTTAAAGAGCCCTATGCATTTGCTATTATTAGTACAATTTCCAAATGTGAAGGACAGCCCATCTCTACAACTGGGGAAAAGGGAACCCTATTCACCACTAGCCTCCATATCCGTATCCGAGTCTCTCTCAGGAAATTTTTGCCTTGCGTCTAACCTCAGTCCCTCGGGATGCAGCTGAAGGCCCTGCATGGGAAGGCAAAGAGACCCTCAGACTGCTGGTTATGCAACCTGGGTCTTGGCCAAGAATTCGCTGTCCCATGGCAGAGTCATCACCCCAGCCAGGGCTGACTCAGTCAGCACAAGATTTCAGGGTGGGGTTTTTTAAACCCTGATATGGTTTTAATGGAATTAACCTCAGCCTTTTCAAAGATAAGACCAGACTAACAGCTGCAGCCAGGCTGTCAACACACCTTGCCGTTTTCTGGAGAGATGCTCTGTGGCTGAATGTGGTCACTTAGGACAGGGATTTCCATATTTCTCTGTAAGGGCAGGAGGAGTCCCTTGGAAAACTTGATACAATGTTCATCTTGGACATCAGCATTCTGCTGATGGCTCAGCTTCCAGAATTTTTCATATTTCTCTGTGCTTTTTCAGCCAAGCATGGAGTGTCCTCAGAAGGCACAGTTCTGTATTAGAGAAGACAGTAGAAGCTAATCCACTCATTCCAATGAGCTTTCAATAAAAATTAAATATATTTGTTTATACTTATGTACATAAATACATATATATTGTTGTTCGGTTGTTTTTCAGTCTTGTCTGACTCTTTGTGACCCCATATGGGGTTTTCTTGGCAAAGATATTGGAGTAGTTTACCATTTCCTTCTCTAGCTCATTCTACAGATGAGGAAACTGAGGCAAACAGGGTTAAGAGACTTGTCCAGGGTCACATAGCTAGTAAGTGTCTAAGGCCAGATTTCAACTTAGAAAGAGGAGGCTTTCTGACTCCAGGCCTAGCATTCTATCCACTGTACCACCTAGCTGCCCATAAATATATACATATATATTTATATTTATAACTTATGAAATAAATATATATATTTATAACTTATTATTAAGCACCTATGTTAAGTGCTGGGGGTACAAATAAAAGCAAAAACGATTCCTTCCCTCAAAGAGTTTATATTCTGTAAGAAAATACAATATGTAAACACCCTGGAGTCAGGAGGACCTGAATTCAAATCTAGCCTCAGACACTTACTGGCTGTGTGACCCTGGGGAAGTCACTTAACTCCAATGCCCCCCCCCCCCCAAAAAAAACAATATGTAAACACACCAGTAAATATATGAGAATTCATGGAGGAGGGGAGAGGCATTAATGGCTACAGGGGATCAGGAAAACCTTCCCATAGGTGATGACCCATGAGCCAAGACTCAATGGAAGGGAAGGATTCCAAGAGGAAGAGGAGGAGGAAGAAGTACAAAAGCCTGGAGGTAGGAGGTAGAATATTGCGTACAGGGAACAGCAAGTAAAGGTAGACTGGAGCCAAATTGTGAAGGACCAAACAGGGGAGCTGTGTTTTATCCTGGAGGCAATAAGGAGCCATCAGACATGATCGAGGAGGGGAGTGATGTGGTCGGATCTTCATTTAAGGAAAGTCACTTTGGCAGCAGTGTAGAGGATGGACAGGAGTGGGGAGAGACTTGAGGGATGAAAACCAATTACGAGCCTCTTTGCTGTTGGGCAAAAGGGGATGATACCCTGGTAGTAGCTATGTAAATGGAGAGAATGGGTCAGATGGATAGAGATGGCAAGATTTGATGACTGGCAATATGTGCAGGGTGAGGGAGAAGGGAGTCACTGAGGCTAATGGACAGAAATAATGAAATTTGGAAGAGGGGAGAGTTTGGGGGGAAAGATGATAAATTCCGTTTTGGACATGTTGAGTTTGAGGTGCTTCTGAGACATAAAATCTGAAGTGTTCAATAGGCAACTGGCAATTTGGGCATCTAAGTGGCCCGGTGGAAAAAGTGCCAAGCCTAGAATCAGGACGACTCATGTTCCTGAGTTCAGATCTGGCCTTGGACACCTACTAGTTGTGTGACTCTGGGCAAGTCACTTCACCCTATTCGCCTCAGTTTCCTCATCTGTAAAATGAGCTGGAGAAGGAAATGGCAAGCAGCTCCATTGTCTTTACCAAGAAAACCCCAAATGGTGTCACAAGTTGAACATAACTGAAAAGACTGAACAGCAACAAATTTGGACTGAAGCCAAGTGGGGAGCGTACAGCCAGACATAGAGATCAGTGAGTCATCTGCATAAAGATGCCGTTAAGCCCAGGAGAGTTAACAAGGTTCCCCAAAGGACATGGGGAGAGACGTAAGAGGGACCAGGGCAGAACTTGGGAAATGCCCACAGTCAAGGGGTACGGGGGACATGACGAGCTAGCAAAGGAGACAGAAGGAGTGATGAGACAAGGATGAAGTCAGTCAGGAAAGAGGAATGTCATGAAAGCTGAGAGAGGAAGGGTTGAGAAAAGACCATCAGACTGAGGCAGTAGGAGAACATTGGTGACGTTAGAAAGAGCATTTCCATTGAAAGATGAGGTCAGGAGCCAAATTACAGAAGAGTGAATGAAACAGGAAGAAATGGAAGTGAAAAGTACAGGTGGCTTTTTTTAAAGATGTGTGTGTTCCTTCTAATCATGGAGATCGTAGTGCTCCATACCTGCCCATTGGCTTGTCCATGCCCTCTCAAAGGTTCATGACAGGGAGTCTACCTACCATTTGGGGGATATTCCTTGCTTTCTCTTAGTATGAAAAGGCTACCAATGGAGTCCACAAGGTGTCCACTGGCTATTCTTTGCTCTTGCCGCGTTCTTTTTGACTCATGAATGGCTTTGATGACACCCTTTGCTCCTGTTCATCTGCAGAGTTCCTCATTGGTTATATGCTACAGGTCACCCACACCCATCATGCACTTCTCCAACATTTGCTGCACAACACTCATCTTCACTTCTCCAGGGGGGAGGAAGGAATTTCCTTACTCAAAATGATACAATGATACCAATAAAATATTGGTATTAAAAATTCAAGGCTTTCTTCCAGGGAGAAACTTGGGGTTCATTAAAAGAACTCGACAATTTTCCAAAAGCCATCAAGAACTTTTTCCTCCTTCTTTTCAGTTTTGAGCCCAACTCTTTTTTAATTATTTTTTCTCAATAACATGTAAAAAAAATGGAAACGTTCCTTTTTAAAAATTTTGAGTTCCAAATTCTTTCACTTCCTCCTTCCCTCCCCTCCACTAAAAAGGCAAACAATTTAATATAGATTATATATGTAAAGTCATATTTCCATATTATATGTAGTGCAAAAGAAAACACAGACCAAAAAAAACCAAGAAAAATAAAGAAAGTTTAAAAAGTATGCATTTAGACTCCATCAGTTCTTTCTCTGAAGATAGATAGCATCTTTCATTATAAGTCCTTCAGAGCTCTCCTACATCATTGTATTGCTGAGAAGAGCTAAGTCATTCACAGCTGATCATCGTGCAACATTGCTGTTACTTTGTATGACGTTATCCTGGTTCTGCTCACTTCACTTTACATCAGTTCGTATGAGTCTTTCCAGATTTTTCTGGAAGCATCTTGCTCATTATTTCTTAAAGCGCAATAGTATTCCATCACACTCATATACCACAGCCATTCCCCAAATTGATGGGCATCCCCTCAATGTCCAATTCTTTGCCACTACTAAAAGAGTTGCTATAAATATTTTTGTACATGTCGGTCCTTTTCCTTTTTCTTTGGTATCTTTGGAATATAGACCCAATAATGGTGTTGCTGGGTCAAAGGGTATGCATGGTTCCATGGCCCTTTGGAAAGAGTTCCAAATTGTTGAGCCCAACTGTTATCCATCTTGCCTGAAATCTATCCAACACCTTCAAGGGCTCCGTGGACCTTAGATTAAGAACTGCTCTAGAACAATGAGTCTTTCCAACAGAAAGTGCCCCTAAAATGATATCAGGGGACTTTGTTTAGGTCTTGTATTTGCCTCAGTCACTAAGGTCCAAGGGGAAGGGATGTTCTTATGTCCCCAGAACCTAGAGCCGTCAGTGCCTAGCACCCAGGAAATGCATCGTCAGTGCTTGTTGGTTCATAGATAGTAGACACATATTGGATCAGCCTTTGGCTGAATCACTTAAACTCTCCAGGAACAGCAGTGACAAACCCAAGCCTGCCTCCCTCACAAAGTGAAAATGGAGGTATGTGTCACTATGTCTCAGGGAAAGCTGCCTGGAGGCGGCAGCACCAGAGTTAGATCTGGAAGAAAGAGAAGACTTTAGAGAGGAGGAGGGGAGGAGTTTTCTGGGCCTGGGGTGAGGGCACAGAAATAGCAAAGGGGGTCAACTAGCTAAAACAGAACGAGGTGAAGACCCACTAGTGGGACATTGTCCTCCACCCAGGGCAGGATCAGAGAATCATAGAGTTAGATTGAGAAGGGGTCTCAGAGGCCATGTAAGCCAACCCCTTAGTTTACAGATGAGGAAATAGGCACAGAGAGGTCTTAATTAGGGTCACATAGTTAGGAAGTGTCTAGGGGGATTTGAACTCAATTCTTTCTGACTCCAAGTCACATATACTTATCTACTCTATCTGCCATCACACTATCTACTATCCAACCCCATATCTCTAAGAGAAGAAGGGAGGGGGACTGCAGGTCTCAAGTCTAGGGATTGGAAACAGGTATGGGTACCTAAACAACTAGGTGGGCAGTGGATAGAGTGTCAGGCCTGGAATCAGGAAGACTCTACTTCCTGAGTTCAAATCTGGCCTCAGACACTTACTAGGTATGTGACCCTGGGCAAGCCACCTAACCCTGTTTGCCTCAGTTTCCTCATCTGTAAAATGAGCTGGAGAAGGAAATGGCAAACCACTCTAGTATTTCTCCCAAGAAAACCCCAAATGGGATCACAAAGAATCAGACATGCCTGAAACGACTGAACAACAACATGGGGACCTAAGGAGATACTGCCCCTCCAAGGCCAGACACAGCAATGGGATCTGGATCAGTACATCTCCTGTATAGCCCAGAGACCAGCAGGGTATTAGATTGTACTTCTCTGGACCATTTTCCACCTGCATGGGGTTGCCATTCTGGGGCCTCACTTTTCTTTTTCTTTTTCTTTTTTTCTTTTTTTTTCTTTTTTTTTCCTTTTTTTTTTGCTTTTTGGTGAGGCAATCGGGGCTAAGTGACTTGCCCAGGATCACATAGCTAGTAAGTGTCAAGTGTCTGAGGTCAGATTTGAATTCAGGTCCTCCTGACTCCAAGGCTGGAGCTTTATCCACTGTGCCACCTAGCTGCCCAGCCTTACTGTTCCAAGGAGGAATTATACTTCTCTGGACTTTGTTCCAGGTCAGGGAGAGAGACTTCTAGTTTCCCACTGGGTTAGACCCTCAATAAAGAGTAGACAAACTTGAGGAGTTCTGTGAATGGATGAATGATTGAATGAATAAAAAGGCATTTATTAAGGGCTTACAGTATGCCAATCACTGTCCTAAAATATGGAGATACAAACAAAAACAAAGAGAGTCTTGCCCTCAAGGAGCTTATGTTCTAATGGGGGAAACAACACACATGGGAGAGTGATGATCAGAGAAGAATGCTTTGATTCAGAAAGTTAAAGGGGTAGAAAGTGGTGCCACAGGGGAGGAGATTGACATAACCCATCTAGGAACAATGGCAAATTTGATTTGATCATGATTTGTGGTTCCAGAATGGGGGCAGAGCAGGAAAAGGTGATTGAAACAGTAAGGCCAAGATAAGTGAGTAAAGTTTGGCAGGGACTTCCCTGAAAATAAGCACCTACCATGTCCTAGGTATCTAGGAGAGGGAGTCACCAATCAAGAGAGCTGGGCCCAGAGAGGAAGTTCCTCTAGGGCATGGTGTCTGGTTTCCACGGCAACATGGTTAGTAAGGATGCTATGAAGGAGGTGGTCAAAGAGGAGGAAACTAGAGAGATATTGCTCCTATAGACGAGGCACGACCTCATGTAGAGGGCAGCCAAGGAACAGCCATGGCCTGGGAAGCAATTGTCAGACCATGATGTACCCATGAAAGGGAGCACCTCAAGGCCCTTGGGCCTCTAGGGAGAGGATCCACGCTGCTTGGGGTCAGAAGATACCCTTCTCCTTGCCATTTTCAGGCCAAGGAAAAGGGTCAGCACAGCTCCCACGCAGCCCCAGAACAAGAATAAAGTCATCCTGTAAATCATGATTGGTTCCTTCCCCTCTCCCAACAACCTTATTAGTCCCAGGTGCCAGAGTCCCTCATTATGGCTCCACTGACACGGAATTTGGCTGGAAAGCAAAAGGTATGAATATTGTCCTGAACTCTCTTCAGGGAAGTTCTTTTTCTCAGCCCCACTCAAAGAGTGACACCATGGGTTATTTTCATCAAAAGGACCATGCCACCGGAGGAAATACTGTAGTGAGACCAAAATGCCAGTCCCATCACCAAACAACATTTTTCCACTTGGCGCCAGGGCCTGCCCCGTTAGTCAATGTCCCCGGGTGACTTCCAATTCAAACAGTATCTTGGTTCATAACAACAACATCATAGAGTTTCTTTTCTGTGGCTGGGTCCTCAGCTGCCAGCCCCAGTTTGAAACCATAATGGGACCTGGATCCCAATCTCCCCTTCGGACGTCCCAGGCAAACACTCATCTGTGTCCCTGTAGATGTCAAAATAATAGTTGGCAAGGAATCTTGGTGCTTTGAGGTTTGCATTCATTATCTTGCTAGAGCTTGCAGGCAGCTGGGTAAGGTTGGTAGGGACAGGATGACAAATAAGGAAACTGAGGCTCAAAGAAGGGTATTGATCTGTCATCTATTTCCCATTGGGCAGACGCCCCAGCACTAGCACCCTAACCACCATACTTCCAACCAATGGCTTGGTTTCCTGGAGATGTCCCACTGCAGCAGCATGGTACAGTTGAAAGAATGTTGGCTTTATAGACAGAGGACCCAGGTTTAACCCCAGCTGTGCAGTCTATGCCTCAGTTTCCTCAACTATAAAAAAGGCATTGGATTAGAAGACTTCTAGGATGCCTTCTAGCTCTGATTCTAGGATACTAACATGAGTTCCTCTGTGCCGTATCTTCCCATATGGGTGGATGCTTTGGTGCCTTCAGTTAACTCTTTGTAGTGAACCAAGAGGCAGTCATCTCCAGTGATCCCGATCTAGATCTTGCCACTGGACCAGAGGGTTCCAGAGGAGAGAGTGAGGCTGGTGGCTTTGCCCAGCCCTGCCTCACTTCAATCCAATTCACTTACAAGTCATGGCATCACTTCCCTGATGTCATGGTTCTCCTCAAGAACGAAGGACAAACAACAATAACTACAGTAGTGAACTCGGGCATCCCATTTCCTTGATTCTCTGTGTTCACACTCCAGCCATCTTCCTGATACTTCAGAAGTGCCTTCTCCTCCTGCTCTACCCACAGCCCCACCCCCTACCCAACGTCTTACTCTGGGAACAGTCTTCAGATCAACACTGCCATTCCTGGGAAGGATGTATCAACCAAATCCAAAGGACTCCATTGACTGTCTCTGGGACTGGCCATTCCCCATGTGTGTTGTGTTTCTCTAGTAGAGAAGCTCCCTGAGGGCAGGGACAATCTTGCTTTTTTTGTTCTCATATCTCCTACTCTTACCTCAGTGCCTGAAGCATTCAAGAAATGCTTTTTCATTTGTAGATTTATTTGTTCAGATAACACCAGCCCCACTATACCTCCTCACAGGTGCGTTGAAATATTTTCAAAAAATAAATTCACAGGTCCTCCCTGATTAAGGTGCCACAGTGGAGAGAGTGCTGGACTTGGGGGTCAAGAAGATCTGAGTTCAAATCCTGCCTCAGACAGTCTCTGTGTCGCCCTGGGTAAATCACTTAATCTTTCTCAGCCTCAGTCTCCTCATCTGTAAAATGGGGATAACAATAGCACCTACCTCCTAGAGTTGTTGTTAGGATCAAATGAGTTAACATATGTAAAATGCTTTAAGACGTCATACAAACGCTAGCTATCGTTGTTGCTGATATTACTTAGAGGAGGGTCTGATCTATGGACAACCTGTATATTCTACTGGTTTCCTGTCAATGTCCTGAGAAAGAGAGGAAGAGTCCAGCATGGACAGTGGACCCCTTGAGGAGCTTTTGCAGGGATGTGAACAAGAATCGCACGGGATGAGCAGGCACCGATGGGAGGGGATGCAGTGAGGTCTCAATTGCTGCAAAGAAGGGACCCGGCCAGTAATTCACACTATTAGAAGTTAGAATTAGGTAACATGGTCAATGATTCCAGTCCAATGCCAACATGCAATCAATGCAGATTTGAATAAGGTGAGAAATTTCTTCAAGGAATTTCTTTATTCAAACTCACCAAGACCTGGCTGTAATGCAATTGATGGGCTCAAGATTCTGTCGGAACATTGGACAATCACCCAGAATGGCAGAATTGGAAGGGCTTTCGGAGGACAGCTAATCTAAACCATTCCAAACTGAGAGTGCTGTCTGAGACACCTCTAGCCTTCACTTGGATACCTCACGACTCCTAGACTGGGATCGTTAGCTCTCCTTTAGAGAGCATAAAGAATAGGTCCTTCCAAATGGAGGTTGGGAGATGAAAGACATACTGCCCAGAGGTCCCTTCCGTATAAAGCCTCTAATGAGAATTATACCAACAACAGCTGAAACCAAGGCTTTAAGGTTCATAACACCCTTTTCCTTATTATCTCATTTGATCCTCACCACAGCCCTGTAAGGTAGGCGTTATTATTATCCCCATTTTACAGATGAGGAGCATGAGAGGAGTTAAATGACTTGCCCAGGGTCATACAGCTAGTAAGTATCTGAGGTGAGATTTGAACCCAAGTCTCCCCAACTCCAGATGGCTCTGTTCATCATCCTCCCTGTGCCCCACCCCACCGTCTCTTGCCAAGCCCAGCTAAGCCATAGCAGAAATGAGCTCACATCTCTAATGACTGAAGATCTCTGGACTGAAGGGTGGTAGCTCTGCAGAGCTACTCCTAAATCTGATTTGGGGACAGAAATCTTGGGAAGGAAGTGCTTGGGGCTTTTCAATTAGCTCCTGAGATGGAGCCATTGGGAGCAGGGCCAGCCCTAGAGGGAGCAGAGTCTAGGTTTGACAGCTGTTTCAGCCTCTCCAGACTCCTCTTGGATGGAAGGTCGAGGCCAGAAGTGGAGCCAAAGAAAAGCCCTCTTTGTGAACCTGGATCTGTTTTCCCCTGAGAGGAGATGGGATCGAAGGCTGTGAAACAAAGAAAAGATGGGATCCATGTCCCCTATATGACAGCAGGGGCAGAGGTACAGGATCACAGACTCACATTCACTGCCTTGGATGTTGGCTGTTGAGCTGATCTCTTTATGAGGCAGTCCTCCATGCTTCCTGCCACAGTGATGGAGGGTCTGAATGCTTATCTAATCTAGCTGAGATCCCTAAGCCTCGGTTTTCTTGGCTGAAAAATGAAGGCATTGTGCACATGATTCATTCATAGGTCCCAAATCTATGATTCTAAGTCACTTCTGCTCTCTGAGTTTTAATGTCTTCATCTATAAATGAGATTATACTAAATGGTCGTGGTCGTCCCTTCTCACTCTAGGTCTATAATTCTAGAATCTTAAATCACTCAGTCTCTCTGGGACTCAGTTTCCTCTACTGCTGCCGAGATCTGGGCTCCTGTGATCTTACGAGGAAGGGGAACACTGATGTGGGACTGCCTGCTCTGCCCCCGGGGATACCTGGGCTCCAGGATCCATCCCTACCACCCCTTGGCGCTGGTGTATCCACATGAAAAGATCCCTGACCCCTTCAATTCAAGTCAACACAATGGCTGGCCAAACCTCTGTCCCTGGCCTTGGCTGCACCTAATGGGGCATCCCATTCTCCAAAGCTGATGGCAGATGACAGTTCATGCTGCTTGCCCCATGGGGAGAGAATGCTGGCAGCGGCTCTGATCAGGAGACCTGGGCTGGAACTCCAGCTCAGCATATTACTAGCTAAGGGCCCTTAGCTTCAGTTCTCTGTAAAAGAGGGGCTGAATTAAGTGGTCACTACGGTCCTTTCCAGCTTCAAATCCTGTCATCTGATACATGGCTAGTGCCCATCCAGACTTGAGGTGTGATTTCATCCTGGGCCTAACTTTGGAGATGAGAAGCTGAGCCCCACTGCAGCGACCTAGTCAACGTGCGACAAACGGGAAAATACAAGCAAGCCCATCCATCTTCAGAGGGTAGATTATACGGGGCAGACAAAACTGTGGGAACTCTGTAGTGGAAAGAGTGCCAGCCTTGGAATTGGAGACAAGAGAGCTGGGTTCACATTCTGGCCCTAACTAGTTGTATGATCTTGGCCAAGTTGCATCTGCTCTCCAAGCCTCAGTTTCCTTATCTGCAACACAGGGATGATGCTATTTGTGCGACTTCCCTAACAGAGGTGGTTCTAGGAAAATCACTCAGTTAACCTTATTTGTGAATGTGAACTCTCACCTGAGTTTGCTCATCTATAAAATAACAGCACCTACCCCACAGGATTGTTGTAAGGCTCAAAGGACAGAGAGCTTGGTCAGGGCTGGGGTAAGCAAGGGAAGGCTTCTTGGAGGAGGTGGCATTTGGGTTAGGAGAAAAGGAAAGAAGACCATCCAAATGAGATAACATGTATAAAGCATTCTGCAAACCTAAAATCATTATAGAAACATCTGCTGTTATTGTTATCTCTATCACTGGATCATAGATTTAGACCTGGAGGAGATTTCATAGGTCATCCAATCCAACCCCTTCATTTTACAGGGGTGGAAACTGAGGCACAGAGAGGTTAAGTGACTTGGCAAATGTCACACAGCTATTAAGTGTCTGGGGCAGGATTCGTACCCAGGTCTCCCTATGCCTCTGAAGTTCAGATAGAAATATTCCAGAGACAAATAATTATCCTACTCTTTTTTTTAATTATTTCCAGCAAGAAGAATAGCATGAGCAGAAGTAGAAGAAAGGACTAGTCATTGGAATGTGAGAATGAAAGTCTGACTAGACTGGAGGAGTCACGTAGCAGAGTGTGGGCAAGGTTGGACATGAGCCAGGTTCTGGAAGACTTATCCTTACCCGCCTCCCTCTCCAGCTGCAAGTTTTATGTTTGGTTTTCCCAGTTTTGTTGTTGAGCCGTTTCAACTACGTCCAACTCTCCACGACCCCATTTGGAGTTGTCTAGGCAGAGATACTGGAGTGGTTTGCCATTCTCTTCTCCAGCTCATTTTACAGATGAGGAAACTGAGGAAAACAGGATGATGTGACTTGTCCAGGGTCTAGTAAGGGTCTGAGGCTGGATTTGAACTCAGGAAGAGGAAAGTTCCTGACTCCAGGCCCAGCACTCTATCCACTGTGTCACCCAGCTGTTAAGTTAAAGCTTAAAAAGACGAAGGTTATGAGTTCTTCTTCTCATGTGTGGCCCCAGCTGCTTTCACTCTTCCCCAACACAGAGTGACCCCTAACCCAAGGGTGACCTCTCAGGTCACTGCCTGATCCCTATCCCAGACAAAGACTGAACTCTAACCCTGGTCACTCCATGACCCCTGACCCAAACACAGACTGACCTCTAATGCTGGCCATAGAATAGCCACTAATTTTGGCCAGGGGCTGATCTCTAACCTTAGCCATAGACTGACCACTACCTCGAATACAGACTGACTTCTAATTCGGACATGTTGCTGTTCAGTCATTCAGTTGTGTCCAACTCTTTGTGACCCCATGGACCATAGCACACCAGACCCTTCTATCCTCCACTCTCAAAGTCCGTCCAAGCTCAGGTTCATTGTTTCCATGACACTCTCTATCTTTCTCATCCTCTGCCATCCCCTTTTCCTTTTGCCTTCAATCTTTCCAAACGTTAAGGTCTTTTCCAGTGACTCCTGTCTTCTCATTATGTGGTCAAAGTACTTAAGCTTCAGCTTCAGTATCTGACCTTCCAGTGAGTAGCCTGAATTCATTTCTTTATGTGTTGACTGATTTGACCTTGTTATCCAAGGGACTCTCGAAAGTCTTCTCCAGCACCACAATTCAAAAGCGTCAATTCTGCAGCACTCAGCTTTTCTTATAGACTGTCCCTTAATCCAAACACAGATTGGCCTCTCTGACCTTAGAATGGCCACAAATTTTGGCCACAGGATCACCTCTAACCCTGGCTGCAGATCAATCCCTAAGCCTAATACAGACTGAACTTTTACCTGGCCACAGACTGATTCCTAAATCAGACATGGACTAGCCCTTACCAAACACAGCCTGGCCTTTAATCCTGTCCACCAACTGAACCCTAACAATAGGACAGCATAGATCATGGAGTGGGCATGCCAGCACACCCCGGAGGACCATTCCCATTGGCCCTTCCCCTTTTTGGCAGAGGAAGAATAGGTAGAATGGGTATAGTGCCTGCCACTACATACTTAATCAATGCTTGCTGATCAACAGCGATAAATTATTGAGTCTGGAGGCAGGATGAAAAAAATGTCAAGAAAAAAGAAGGAACTTTGGCTATCCCATATTCTTCCCAAAATAAGAATTCCCTTCAATGGCATCCCTGGAAAAAAAGGCCAACTAGCTTCAGCCTGATCAGCTCCAGTGACAGGCTGGCTCACTTCCCTTCAGGGAAAGAGGCAATGGCAATATTCCCCCATGGGTGCTGGCATACCTTATCCACACCTTTTGCCCACCCATTCCCCTGATCCCACCCACTCGAGTCAAGGACAGATCTATCCCACCAGATATGTTTTATAGGTGGCATGATGGAAGAAAAAGAGGAAAGAGAGAGAGGAAGAGAAGAGAAGACAAGACAAGAGAAGACAAGAGAAGAGAGAGGGAGAGGGAGAGAGGGTGGGAGAGAGAAGAGAGGAGGGGGGAGAGAAGAGAGGAGGAAAGAGGAGAGAGAAAGAGAGAGAATGTGGATAGTAGGTCTGTGTGACCCACCCCACTACTGAAGACACAGCTTCTACAAGCGTGGAGGCAAAAGCATGGCCCCAGTGCACAAAGGGTGGCACATTGTATGAGTTTCAGTGCATCCTCATCTATAAAACAGGAATATTCATCTCTGCCCCATTTCCTTTCCAGGGCTTTTGGAAGGAAATTGGTTTGTAAAGAATAAAGCCGCAAAGAAAGGAGATATATTACTGTTCTGAGAGGGGTGAGCAGAATGGGAAGGAAGCTGACCTTCCTCTGGAATCCTCACTCAGGATGGTAATTCACCCTGGTCCTTAGCTCTCCACTTGCAAAGCTTTCACCCTGGTCAAGGCCCTAATCACCTTGTGCCTGGATTATTGCGGTAGCCTGCTGTTTGGTCTCCCTCCCCTCAAGCTTCTCCCCAATCCAATCCATCCTCCATCTGGTTGCTGATGTAATCTTCCTAAAGTGCAAGGCTGAATGGTTCGTTTCTGTACTCAATAAACTGCGGTGGCGCCCTATTACCTCCAAGACCAAATTTAATATCGTTTTAAAGTCTTTTACAGCCTGGGCCCTTCCTCCCTTTTCAAGTCTTCAAATGCTGTACTCTGTAGCCCACAATCCAGCTTTCTTACTGAACCAAAAACATGACCCTCCATCCCCTGACTCCACACCTTTTTCACTGGTTCTCCCAAGTCTAGAACGCTCTTTCTCCTCCCCACAGCTCTTGGCTTCCTTCCTTGGTTTTCATCAAGATTCAGCTCAAATCCCACCTTCGACAGGAGGTGACTCCCATTTACCCTGGATATATCTTGGTTGTACACAGTTGTTTGCATGTTGTTTCCCCTGTTAGAATGTAAGTTCCCTGAGGACAAGAACTTTGCATTTTAACCTTTCTTTGTATCCTCAGTGCTTGGAAGAATAGTGAGTGCTGGAGAAATGCTTTCTGACTGACCCAGTGACTTATTAACCAGTGGCCATCACTGGAGGCTCTTCAGGAACCCCTCTGAGGAGGAGCAGGCATCAGGCATGGCTAGAGAATGACATCTCTCCAAGCTGTAGCCAATCCTCAAGACTGACCTGAACTGACCTCTGGACCTCTGGCCGTCTGCCTCTAGCACTGTTGGGACATAACTCTCTTTGGTGTGAATGGAATAACAAAGCTAATAACAATAATAATGTCCCCAAGCCAAACGCAAGCTCACTGCTTGGCAGGATTAACCCAATGATTTGTCATCCTAAGCTTAAATTAAAAGAAATTCACCCTGAGTCAGAAAGTTATTTTCCAGCCATGGTAGGTGCAGGACCAGCTGGAGGCTGGAAGGCACTTTCCTTTAGTCTCTGGCTCCACCTGCTGGTGAGAATAGAGCCGGAACTAGTGATGGAATAAACCTCCAGCTACCTACCGAATGAGGGTGGGCGCCTTCTCTGCTTAAAGGCTTGTGGAGGTGCCTAGACTGCCTGAAGAGCAGAGGCAGCAGATATTGCCTTTCTTTGTATCTCCAGAACTTGGCACAGTGCCTGGCACGTAGTGAGCACTTAATAAATTCTTGTTGATGGTTTGATAGAGAAGGTGGAGGGTCATGTCCCCACCGATGTATAAAGGACAATTATCAGACCTTTTATTTTTTTTTTGATTAGGCAATGGGGTTAAGTGGATTGCCCAGTGTCACACAGCTAGTAAGTGTTATGTGTCTGAGACCACTTTTGAACTGAGGACCTCCTGACTCCAAGGCTGGAGCTCTATACACTGTACCACCTAGCTGCCCCCAATTTTTTTTTTTAATTAGCAGACCTTTTCTTAAGAGTAAGATTTACTTAGTATGTGATTGTGATGGAATACTAGTGTGCTTTAAGAAACACTGAGCAGGATGCTCTCAGAAAAAAAAACATGGAAAGACTTATATGAACTGACGTAAAGTGAAATGAGCAGAACCAGGAGAACACTATATGAAGTAACAGCCACATTGTATGATGATCTACTACGAAAAACTTAGCAATCCTCAGCAACACAATGATCCAAGATAGTTCTGTATGACTTACAATGAAAGGCACTGTCCATTTCCAGAGAAAGAACCGGTAGAGCCTGAACGCAGATCAAAGATACCTTTTTCTTTGTTTTTCTTGGGGGCTTTTGGTCTGTGTTTTCTTTCACAGAATGCCTTACCTGGAAATGTGTTTTGCATGACTACACATGTATAACCTATGTCAGATTGCTTGCTTTCCCAATGAGGAGGGAGGGGCAGGAGAGAGAGAATTTGGAACTCAAAATTTGAAAAAAAAAATGTTAAAATCATTTTTACATGTAATTGGGAAAAATAAAATATTAAATAAGAGAAAAGGAGTAAGAATTACTTTGGGTCAGAAGATTGAGATGATTGTTGAGGAGAAGGAGGGGGAGGGGAGGATGATGATGATGATGATGACAGTGGCTAACATTTCTATAGCAGCTTTTCAAAGAACTACTACACATAGTATCTTATTTGATCCTCACAAAGTCTATTAGGTGCTATTATTGTTTCCATTTTATAGGTAAGGAAACTAAGGCTAAGACAGACTTATCCAGGGTCACACATATAGCAAGTGTCTGAGGATGGAATTGAATTCAAGTCTTCCTAAGCATCTGAAGTGAGGTCAATTCAACAAGTCTACTAGCATTTATTATTGTTGTTCAGTCGAGTTCCACTCTTTGTGACCCCCTATGAGATTTTCTTGGCAAAGATCCTGAGGTGGTTTGCCATTTCCTTCTCCAGTGAATCAGGCAAACACAAGTTAAGTGACTTGCCCAGGGTCAAATAGCTAGTGAGTGTCTGAGGCCAGATTTGAACTCAGGTCTTCCTGACTCTAGGCCAGGCACTCTATCCACTGAGTCACCCAGCTGCCTCAAACATTTACTAAACCCCCACTATGTGCCAGGTGCTGTGCTAAGCCCTAGAGATGGGGAAGAGACACATAGAGAGGAGGCTAGAAACACTAAAACCATTTTATTTTTAAATTTCATACATTTGCCAAAGTCCAGTCCTTGTTATTGGTTGTATCTTCAGTGATTCTTTGTTGCCTCTAGGATAAAGGACACTCTTCTCAATCTAGCCTTTATGCTCCTGTACCATTTGGTGCCAGCCTACTCATCCAGTCTTATTCACATTGTTGTCCTTCATGCACTTGTACATTCCAGTCAAACCAGATTACTAGGTGTTGTCCAAACTCAGCCACAGGATGGGAAAAGAGCAAATGTCTAGATTCTCCAAAGAAAGGAAGAAAGTCATGTCTGCAAACAGCAGCTGCGTCAATGAACTTGATTTTAATTCCCAGTAAAGGTAGAATTCAATCATTATTAAATATGTAGATGGTGAATATCTTTTTAAAAAGAAAGTAGTGTTCACAAGGAGCCAGCATAGCTTTGTCAAGAATAGGTCATACCAGATTAACCTTATTGCCTTCCTTTGCCAGGGTTTTGTAACCGGTAGGCCAAATGGATACCATAGGCAGAGTTTACCCAGATTTTGTGGCTGTGGTTGTGTGGTTTGTCCTTCATTCTTGAAGAGAATATTGACATCAGGAAGATGTTGCCATCACTTGCAAGTGAATTGGATTTGAGGGAGGGAGGGCTATGCAAAGTCACCAGCCTCACTTTCTCCTCCAGAGCCATCTGTGTCCAATGGCCAGATATAGATCAGGACGGCTGGAGATGGCCCAGGATGCAGACCCAGATTTTATCAAAGTGTTTATAAGATAAAGTCTCTTAATGTGTTCTCAAGGGAAAAGGGAATGTGAGCTAGACAATATGGAGATTGGATTTGGAGCTGGACAGGTGGTTGGTCATGAAGGGTCAGTCAGCTTGGAAGAAGGTCTGCAGTGAGGTACATCAGAGATCTCTGCTGGCAAAGATTTGCTTCTAATGACTTGAACAAAGACCTAGATGGCAAATTCATCAGAGCTGTAGGTGACATGAAGCTGGAAAGGTTATTTAATATCCTGAATGACAAGTCAGGACTCAAAAAGATTATGAGGGGCAGCTAGGTGGTGCAGAGGATAGAGCCCTAACCCTGGAGTCAGGAGGATCTGAGTTCAAATCTGGCCTCAGACACTTGACACTTACTAGCTGTGTGACCCTGGGCAAGCCACTTAACCTGGATTGCCTCACACACACAAAAAAGAGAGCAGGGACTATCTTTAAGGGGCAGCTAGGTGGCACAGTGGATAGAGCACTGGCCCTGGAGTCAGGAGTAACCTGAGTTCAAATTCCAGACACATAACACTCACTAGCTGTATGACCCTGGGCAAGTCACTTAACCTCAATTGCCTCACACAAAAAAAAGAGAAAAAGATTATGGAAGGCTAGATCATCATCTTTCATTAGATGAAACCCAATAGGCATAAAGTCTTACACTTAGGTTCAAAAAATCACCTTCAAAAGTAAATATCAGATGGAGCTAGATGGGAGTTTGTAGGAGAAAAAAATGATGAAAGAGAGGTGGTAAGAAGTCTCAGGCCCCAGGTATCTTCTGCCTTTTTGTCCCAGCTCTTCAGGCTTCTTGTGCCCCTTCCATTTCATCAATATTGACCCATCTTCCCTTCAGGACCTTCCACCCTGCTGAATAGTGTGGATAGGCAGAAAGTGGCCATAGTTAATGGAAGGGCCACAGTTCACCAGGGCTCCCAGAGGTCCTTCTTCCTTATTGTCAGTCAGTAAGATGCTTACCATGTGCCAAGCAAGCATTGTGCTTTACAAGGTGACTCAGTGGACTGAGCACCGGATTCAGAATTAGGAAGACCCGATTTCAAATCCTGCCTCCGACACTAAGTGGCTATGTAATACAAAGTCACTGAACCTTTCTAGATCTCAGTTTCCTCATCTGTAAAATGAAGGGGTTGGACTACATGGAAAAAGATCCCTTCCAGCTCCTTAAGATCAATGATCTTAGGATCACCTCCCACTCCTTCCCCTTTCCCTACAAGGATACTAAGCATCGGGCCATCAAGAAATGAAAGAAGACTTTGTGGTTCACTTGAACTGACTTAGAAAGACCCTATGTCCAGGACTGCATCTTTCTGCCAGATGTGCTCCCCTCCTTGCCCTTGCCTTGACCACTTCCTGAGAAGGGGAGAAGGTCTTTGCAGAACAGCCCTACCTGCTGGAAACCTTTCTCACAGTGGGAGCTGTCCAAGATAACAGCAAGAACCAGTACTTTGTTTGCTGAGGGCTTTACCTGTGTTATCCTTAAAAAACAATGATGCTTGGGATATAGTGGGTTCCTCAGCATTAGAGGTCTTCACAAGAGGGCTGTATGACCACTGGTGCTGTTGGAAATGGGAAGATGTTGGAAGCTGAAAGTATCGAGGTGGGGATTCTTGCTTAGGCATGAGGTGGACCAGATCTTCACCAAGCTCCCTTCCAAATGGGAAGGAGAATTTTGTGAGGGGAATCCCCAAGGTACTTCCATGGGAGTCTGCCCCAGAGGTGTCAAACACAAGGCTGGTCTGCATTCTGCCCAAACCAGATAAAAATGTTGTTCCTGTCTGATTTTAATGCATTTAAATATTGTTTTTTAAAAAGAAATATACAGGGCAGCTAGGTGGGACAGTGGATAGAGCTCCAGCCTTGGAGTCAGGAGGACCTGAGTTCAAATCCAGCCTCAGACATTTGACATTTACTAGCTGTGTGACCTTGGGCAAGTCACTTAACCCTGATTGCCTCACCAAAAAGCAAATATATACACACACACACACACACACACACACACACACACACACAGTGGTTTTCTAAGTCAACATGTGGCCCACGGGGCTCCTCATGTATGGCATAGTGACCCTCAATTCTGCTTGAGTCTGACACCATTAGTCTACCCTGTTTCCCTCTCTGGTGTATGTTGTTTGTTTCTGAGGTATCTGCTTGTTTTCTTTCTCCCCCATGAGAAGGGAGCTCCCTGAAGGCAGGGGCAGGGGCTACCTAAGGGACCGTCATTTATAGATAAGGAAGCTGACTGGCCCAGGATTAAACAACTAGTAGGTGTCTGAGGCAGGATTTGAATTCTGCTCCTGATTTCAAGCCCAGCACAGCCCTATCTGAAACCATCTAGGATTAGTGTGCCTCCTCTATCAGACTAGAGGCTACCTGGGGGCAGAAACCCTCCCTTCCCCCCCCCACAAAGTTAGAGGCTCCCTGGAGACAGTACCCTCTCCTCCACCAGAATATAGGCTCTCTGGAGGCAGGGACCCTCTCCCCCACCAGAATAGAGGCTCTCTGGAGGCAGGGACCCTCTCCCCCACCAGAATAGAGGCTCTCTGGAGGCAGGGACTCCATCTCCCCTTTTAGATCAGGAGCTTCCCAGGTTGTATGGCTCCCATCAGACCCGGAGCTTCCGAGCTTAGATTGGGGGCTCCCTGGAGGCAGTGGCTGTCTCCACCTTCAGCTACTGGACGAGAACTGAGTTTCCTTCATCAGTGTCTCGGCTATCAGATTTGGGGCGGGGGGGGGGGTGGTATGATGGAAGGACTGACCTGCTGCCTCCCTGTGCCCCAGCTGCCCCGGCCTCACTCATCCCCCGTTCCTCCCTCCCTCTCACTCTCCGTCTTTCTCTCCCTCCCTCCCTCCAGGCTCCCTCTTCCCCCAGCTGAAGCCGTCGGAGGGCGTCTTCAAGGTCATCTTCTGGCTGGGCTATTTCAACAGCTGCGTGAACCCCATCATCTACCCCTGCTCCAGCAAGGAGTTCAAGCGCGCCTTCCTACGCCTGCTGCGCTGCCAGTGTCGCCGACGGCGCCGACGGCCCCTCTGGCGCGTCTATGGCCACCACTGGCGGGCGTCGGAGGCTGGGGCGGACCCCGGAGGCTCCCAGCGGGACTGCGCCCCTCTCGGGGCGGCCCCACTGACCCCACTACCCCGGCCCGCCTCCCTGCTGCCCGGGGGCCCGCCCGACGGGGCCGTCGGGCAGCGGCTCAAGGCCACGGCCTCCTTCCACGACTGGAAGCTGTTGGGTCCCTTCAAGAAGCCCACGACGCAGCTGCGGGCCAAGGTCACCAGCCTGTCGCACAAGCTGCGGGCTGCCGGGGCTTCGGGGGGCTCCCCGGGCGGAGCGTCGGTGGGCACCCCCTCCCGCAGCGAGGTGGAGTCCATCTGCCTCGGGGTCCCCCAGGATGGAGTGGAGGAGGCTGCCTACCATGCCTACGACTTGGACGACTACTGTGGCCTCCGAGAGACGGATATTTAAGGGAGCCCTCCCCCACCAACGTGGTCAGTGGGGCCCTGGCCGCGGGGTCTGCTTGGGGCTTTGCAAAAAGAGACCGTGTGTACTGTGGGCAAGGGTAGAGGTGGGTAGAAAACTGGACCAAGGCAGAAAGGGGTGCTGCAGGGGGTGCACCCCAAGGCTGCCCCAGATCCAGACCCGGGCCCCACTTAGTCCAGTGCATCCACTGATCACACCAGGGCATTTCTGGCCTTGAGTTCAGCGGCAGCTGCGGTGGGAGGGGCTCAGGGTCAGCTGGGACCAAGGCTTCGGGTCAGACACTGTTCTTTCTTCTGGGTTTGGGGACCTTTCCAGCATCTCTGCCAGAAGGAAAATGCCGACACTTCAATCAGTCCATCAGGTTGAAGAATATCAACTTGAGGGTGCTTGCCTGGGGCCCTCCCTCCCCCAGGAGCCATTCCCACAAGGCTGCTCTGGCTCAATCTGCCCTGGACCTTGGTCGCTCCAGACATGGAGCCAATCTCTAGCCCTAATGTAGGAGAGGCACCCCAATCTGACTTTTCACTTAAGACCCACTGGGCAAGCTTCCCAGACCCAAAGCTGGACCCCATACTTAAGGGAAGACACAACCTGGCACCCCTTTGAACATTCCCACCCCTCCCCCTGCCCAACCTCTTGCTATGGCCCTTGGACAGAGATCTCCACTTGTGTCTGTAGGAGAGTCAAAGGTCCCTTCCCACACTAATAATATCTGAGTCTGGGAGAGAGGCAGTGTGGTGGAATGGCTAGAGGGCCAGCCTTGGAGTCAGGAAGCCCTGGGTTCAAGACCTACCTCTGACACACACTGGCTGTGGGCAAGTCACTTAACCTCCTGGTGACCCAGGCAACCAACTCATTGAAGACTCATGTGGCAGATGAGTTCCCATGTGAGTGCTGGGAGTTTTCACACAAGAAGTTCCCTGCCTAATGGACTCACAGGTCCAGAATAGATTCCCCTTGGCAAAATACCAGAACTCCTAGGATCCTATACTCCCTTTCCTGGGTGTTGTGGTCCCTGACCACTCACCCCTAGGTGCTCACTGATCTCCTGGAGAGGGCCTGACCAACTCAGGGGAGGGAAAGGTCCCCCTGCTTCTTCGAGAAGTCCTCTTCTTTTGGTCTGGCCTCAAATCATTGAAGCCATGGCTGAAGGCCATGAGTTGCAGTCCTGCCCCCCCCCCATTATTCGGAGTTCTACTCACCAACTGCTCCCTTTTCCAATGGGTGTCCTGCCCATTGGGAGTTCGTGGTAAGCTTCCACCAACTCTGACTCCTGTCCCCCAGTAGTCTCCCTGCCTACAAACTTCCCCCTTCTGTCTCTTTTCCCTCTGCCTCCCACTGGCTCTCCATTGCTTCTTGAGGGTACCCAGAGAAGAGGAGAGGGACCAGCTCTCTGGAGATATAGGAGTTTTCCATCCCCAAGTGCCCACCTCCCCAGCCAGGCCCCTGCCACTGAGCAACACTCCCACCTGGACACACCACCTATCCGCCTGCCTGGCCTCTACCCCATGGTTTCTCCTCACTGGAGCCAAACCACACCGTCCTTACTGTTTACACTGTACATATCTCTGAGTGCATGTTATAATGCTTCTTGCCAGTGTTTGGGAGCATCCATGGAGTGGCTTTTCTTTTCCTTTTTTGAGATGTATTTATTGGTCTGAATATTTCTATTTTGTGACTTGCTCTGTGCCTAGCATACTGGGCACGCCATACCCCTGCAACCCCTCCTCCCTTAAATAGCTTGGCTTTCTTTGTCTAAAGTCCAGCAAGCACTTGGTGGCCAGAGATGATCAGCAGTGTGCAGACTGGCTTTATGCTGATGCTATTGGTTCATGCTATAGGAGGAGAGAATAGATTCTAATCATTTATTTAACTGACTGCTGCTGTCCTTAGGAGCTGTTAGCTTGTCAGAAAGGTCTATGAGAGAGGCAGTGTGGTAGAGGGGCTAGGGGGCCAACCTTGGAAGCAGGAAACGTTAGGTTCAAAACCTACCTCTGACATATACCACCGTTAAACATTTTTAAAACAAAACAAAACCGTGAATTCTCCTTGGGGACATAAGCACAACTTTTCACCTTGCCTTGTTCAACAGGTAGGTTCGAGGTGTGCCAGG
Source organism: Vombatus ursinus (assembly GCF_900497805.2). Taxonomy (NCBI): domain Eukaryota; kingdom Metazoa; phylum Chordata; class Mammalia; order Diprotodontia; family Vombatidae; genus Vombatus; species Vombatus ursinus. The sequence continues at coordinate 7,937,466 of NW_020954844.1, forward strand.
AGTCCCAGATAAAGAGGCAGCCATCAGTTAAATGAACAAAACATTAAATTGCAGAAAGAAGCAGGAAAACAGGTTAATGGACCTGAGATCCTCCAACCTGGCTGTGATCTCTGGCTGTCATCTTTTCATTTCCTGTATCCTCACCAAACTAATAAGCTTTTATCTCTATGCTGCTGTTGCCAACGCAGGAAAAATCATCCTGGTCCCAAAGGCCCTTGGGTTTCTGTTCACAGCTTGGTAAGAAGCCTGTGTTCTTAAGGAACTCAAAGAGATAGAAAAAAAAAAGAAATAAAAAAGATAATTTGAGGATGTAAAACCCAGACAGCGTGGCCCAAAATTACCATAAAGGAAGGTTAATGGTATACAAGGGGAGAACAGCAGTTTAAAAATGACTGTAATTTCAGAACCTATCCAACTTCTCCCATCCAAGATTAAAAGGGTCCTATAATTTCAGGCCTATAATGTCTAAGGGGGAAAATGCTGGCTTACCATAATTTCCAGCCTATTGCATGCATGGGAGACTAGCATTTGGCTTGAGAGAGGTTGGTATTTTCTGATCCTCTCTACTCCTCTCCTGTAAGATTGAAATATTAAATCAGGCCTGTATAGCACCCACTCTAGTCAAGGGAAAAAAATCAAGGCTACCCTCATTTCCAACCCATTCCAACCTGTGGGGAAGTGGAGGGCTTTTAAGATTGATGGAGTGACATATTTTCCAACCCCTCCTACAAGGCTGAAAGGTCACTTTGTTTGCAGGCAAGTGGCTTCCACTGGGTTAGGAAGGCTCCAGAGGCTGAAAAAGTAAACCCAAAACCAGTGTGGTATTTTCAATTTGTGAGGCTCCTGGGTTTGAAGGAGGGCATCCAGATCCCCAAAGGAACGCAAGTTGTGGGTGGGCTACAGAACCTAGTCAGGCTCCCAGGGTTGTGGGTAATTGGCCAAAATTTCTTGATGGAGAAATGAGATCCCACAAAAGACAAGGAGCTAGGATTATTCCTCTGGAAAAAGAGAAAACTAAGAAAATGTCACAGGCTTCCAGTTCATGATGTTACACAGCAAAGTCCGGGTATGGAACAGGAAGAAGAAGGCAGATGTTGAAGTAAGACAGACATAGGTAAGACTTTGAGATGCTGAACTCTGGGACAAGCAAGGTGGGCCTGGAAAGTCCTCACATGGGGGAAGGAGGATCCATCACCTACCCTGGCGAATACAGAAAGAGAATAGGGAAAAGAGTGAAAGAACCCTGGATCCACGGCCCCTCCCAGCAGCCTGGTCTTACTAACTGCTGTCCATTGACACATTGTGAAGTGAATCATCTGTCTTTCCACCCCATCCTGTGTCAGGCCCCTCTCCCTAGGTGCCTAGTGCCATCATGGGCACTGCCAGTCTGAGGCAGAGTCAGCTCTCCCTGCCCTGCCCTGGTTTATTTGGCCAGGGAGGATGGGAGCTCTCCTCAAAGCCAAGGGACTGAGCATATCCGGGAGTCTGGAAGGGGTAATTTCCTGGAGGCTGGCCTCCCTCCCACTACCAGCCCCAAGCCACCACTCAGTGCCATCTCTGTCAGAATCTGTGCCCCAAGGGGCTTCTGTGGTAACTTGTTCTGATGATCAATAAAACACTGTGCTTAGTAATCTTGGTCTCAGGCTTCCCATCTGTGGGCTGGGCCTGAGGACTGTAGCGTCCATTGGAGAGAATGCCCTGAGTACAGGAAGAACTCAGTGAGTTTTGTTATTTTCTGATTCTGTTTTTATTCTTGAATTCTTTCAGTTAACAAATATTTATTTTCTCTCCTTCTTACCTCCCCCACAAAAGTGAAAGAAAGATAAAAAAATCCTTGTAACATATACACAGTCAGGCAAAACAAATCCCATTAGCCACGTCCAAAAACACATGTCTCATTTGGCATCATGAGGCCATCACTTTCTCTCAGGAGGTGGGCAGCATATTTCATCATCAGTGCTTCGGAATCATGTCATGCTCAGCACTGTGGGAGGATCCTGTGGGTGGAGGACTGGGAAACAGACACAGTCACTGCCCATGGGGAGCTCACAGCCTAGTTAGGAGGCAAAACACAGAGAGAGAGAGAGAGAGAGAGAGAGAGAGAGAGAGAGAGAGGAAACTAGAAAACAACTCAAGTATCACCATAATAAAATTCCCTTTGTATGGCTGCAGACCTTTAAGAGCTATGAAAGTTAAATTGAAAGGGACTGTAGAGATTGCCTAGTCTAAACCTCACTTGGGGGTGGAGAAACTGAGTCCCAGAGGAGGAGGAGGAGAAGGGAAGGGACTCCCAAGACCCCAGGGCTACCTCACAGTAGAACTGATTTATTTACACACATTTCCACACTTACTTCTTCCTGACTGGAATCACTACATTAGAGTGGCTCCCTGGTTTAAGCAAAAGAATCCAGGGCTCTTGACTCTGTGAAACTTGCTATAGGGTATCTCTCCCAGCTTTCTCCTGTTAGCACCAGAACAGACACGAATAGTTCATCTGATGAGCTCATGGTCTGTGGCCTTGGAAAGCAAAGGGAAAGGTTTTGAAATGAGGGGTGAGGTGGGAAGTACAGTCGTTTACTTGGGGGGACTAGAGAAAAATTTCCCCAACTTAAGCCTCCAGAAAAGCTTTCCTTGGAAGGCAGCACCATGACACCCATCTAGTGGCTACTCCCTGAATTACACATGGTGAGAATCTGACCACAGGAACAAGATGAGGAATCCGATGATAAGGATGATGGCGTCGGGGGCGACGATGACGACGACGATGATGATAGCCATTATTATATTTATTTACAGAGCACTTTAAAGGTATCCAAAATGCTTTGCCTATGTTAATTCATTTGACTAAACCAAAGGAGGGTCATAGGAATGATCAGATCACAGCCTTACAACTGGAGGGGACATTGAGGGTTACCTAGCACTTTACAGATGAAGAAACTGTCAAGATTTTCTTGACATTAAAGAAAGAGACCTTGGAATGCATCACAATGGATCAGTCGTTGGACCTGGAGTCAAGAAGACCTAAAATCAAATCCTGCCTCAAACACTCACTAGCTGTGTGACCCTGAACTACCACTTTAACACTATCTGCCTCAGTTTCCTCTTGTGTAAAATGGGGATAATAATAACATCTACCTCCCAAAACAGGGAGAATAAAATTAGATAATGTTCATAAAGAGCTTTGGGAATTTTAAAGTGCTATACAAATGCTAGCTAGGTGGTAGTAGTAGTAATAGTGGTAGTAATTGTTGTTGTTCAGACATTTTCAGTTTTGTGCAACTCTTTGTGACCTTCTTTTAGGGTATTCTTGGCAAAGATACTAGGGTGGTTTGCCATTTCCTTTTCCAAGTCATTTTACAGATGAGGAAACTGAGGCAAACAGGGTTAAATGACTTGTCATGGTGACATAAATAGTAAGTGTCTGAGGCAAGATTTGAACTCAGGTCCTCCTTACTCCAGGTCTAGTACTCCATCCACTGTACCACCTAGCTACCCCAAGTAGTAATCATATCTGTATAACTATGGGCAAGTCACTTAATTTCTCTGGACCTGTTTCATGTAAAATGATGGGACTGAACTCAGCGGTCTTTAGGTCCTTCTCCAAGTTTTAAAAAAAGTTGGTAGTGGATAAATTAAAATTTAAGCCCCTCAGCACTAGGTCCTTGCCAAGGTCTCACTTTCACATGGACCTTAAGTGACAGAAAGAAGTTATGGTCATCCATGAATACCATAGGGGGAGAGAGAGAGAGAGAGAGAGAGAGAGGGGAGAGACATGCAAAGGACTCCAGAGGCAATCTAGGAGGTCCCAACACTATTCTCACAAATCAGGAGTGGACTCCCAATTACTCACCTTAGTAACATATAACTTATATAACATATAACTTAGTAACACAAAAATATTTGCATAACATTATTCAACCAATCAGGAAGAATTTATTAAATGCCTAATGATATGCTGGGCACTGTAAGTGACAAAATGAATGAATAAGTGTTTATTAAGCATTTAATTTGTGCAAAGCACTAGACTTTTCTAAGTCTCCAGTCCCTGCTCTCCAGGGGCTCGTATTCTATCGGGGGAGTCACCACATGTGGAAGCTTTCCGCTGCCAGTCAGAGAGAAAGGTCTCGTGGTCCTTAGGGTGCAAGAGGAAAACAGATGTTAATGTTTCTTAAATATCCTAGTTTCTGCTGTTGAACCATTTGTCCGTGCCAAGTATGATAGTGCAAGAACTTTCCTTTCTGGGTGCTCAGTAGCTGTGGCTGTAGCACCCATGGGAGCAGGTGCCAGGCTGCATCTCTACCAGGGTTGCTTCCCAGGATGATGGCTGTGGTCACTGGACTAGGATTAACGCTAATCCCAAAGCATTTGGTTCAGGGTCTGAGGAGAGATGGTGGTCAAAGTGGTGGGAGTTTGACTTGCCTTCACATGCTGCTTCCTGTCTCTCCCTCAGGGTGCCCAGCTGCTTCCACCTAGCTGCAAAGCACTGGAGATATAAGGCAAAAATGAAATAGTCCCTCCCTCAAAAGCCCCTACTCTCTCAGGGGAGACGACATGGACATATGTAGAAAGAAAATTAATACAGGTGATGTGGGGAAGAGGCCTGCCAGGGGACTAGGAAAGGTAAGTAAAATGTGAGCTAGACTGAGCTCTGGAGGAATCACAACCACCATGGCAGAGAGATAGTGAAAGTATTATCATTATTCTTGCAGAGAAGGAAACTGAGGCATGGCGAGGCTAAGTCACTTGCCTGGGGTCACACAGCTAGGGAGTATCTGAGGTGGAATTTGAATCCAGCTCTTCTGGCTATAAGTCTAGCACTCTTTCCATTACACCGGAGACCAGACCACCCCCTTTATGACTCATGAGGGATCTGGCCTCCAGCAATTTCTCCAAACTCTTGCTGACCCTATTCTATTCCCAGCCTATCTGACCCCCTAAGGAGTTAGTTATATATGTCCTCCCCTCCTTGGAAAGAATGTCTGGGTTTGGGGGTTTTTTCACCTCTTTATGTGGCTCCTGCAAATCTTAAAACCAGATGTTGGGCAGAGGACTGAATGGTCCCTTTGGCCCTCTCTGCTTGGAATATCTCTTCTGTGAAACACAGAGTAAGTATTGCTGAAGTATGGAACCAGGTGGTATTTGGGGCTCTGGACATTCAGGAGACAGATATGGTGTGGGGGTGGGGAGGGCGGTGGGAACCCCAGGTGTCTGTTGCTGTATGATGCTATAGAGAATCCACATGTGTTCTGAATCATGGCGGAGGGGGTGGAGAAAAGGAGGGAGACATGCCAGTGATTAGGAACAGCCCCAGGAGAGGGAAAGGGCCCTCTAGGGTAGTGTTTGTCTTAGGAGAAGAGCTAACATCAAATAACAAAACAGGCCAGGTTGGGGCTGACCCCCCGGCATGCCAAGATCCAAGAGACTCAATAAAAGCAGAGAAACTGATGGCCAGAGTCAACATTTGGAGCCAGGTCATTGCTACTAGATTAGGCCACGAACATGGAACCAAAGTGCCTGTTGGCCACGATCTGATTCCCCAAAGCTTCCATTTTTTCTAAGGTCACTACTTAGCTTGTTTGCTCACCTAAGGACAAGTCTGCAAGGTAGGCCACGAATTAGTAAATTATCCAGTGTTCAATTTTTAAAAATTAAGTATCTACAATGTACAATGGGAAGCTAGGTGGCACAGTGGATAGAATGCTGGGCCTGTCAGGAAGATCTGAATTCAAATGTGACCTCAGACACTTACCAGCTCTATGGCCCTGGGCAAGTCACTTAACCATATTTGCCTCAGTTTCCTCATCTGTAAAATGAGCTGTAGAAGGAATTGGCAAGCCACTCCAATATCTTTGCCAACAAAACCCCAAATGGAGTCACAGAGAGTTGGACCCAACTGAAATGTACAAGTCACTGAGCCATGATTTGGAGAAAAAAGACAAAAAGGAAACTGTCCTTGCCCTTAAGGAACATACATTCTCCTGGCAAGATACAAGATTTATATAGGCAAGTGAATAAAGAACGTATACAGAGTAATACAAAGCTACTTCAAGGGGAACCTAGTGCTATGACCTGAGAGGAGTGAGAAAGTCCTCACCCAGCAGGTGGAGCCCCAGGAGTGCTTGGAAGGAATTGAGGGATTCTTAGGGAATTATTACATTGTTTTAGGGAATGTAAGGCAGAGGAGAGAAGGAAAAATGGGGTGGGGGTGGAGACACACAACTGGGGTGCCAAGTCAGGAATAACTAAAAATCTAGTTCAACCAGCCCAAACCAGCATGAAGGGGAGTGATCTGAAATTAGACCGGAAAGGAAAGTGGGAGGCAGATTTATTTCCCTGATGAAGGGAAGGTGTCCAATTAGAGGTCAGTCATATCAGTCACTCTAAAGGGATGGACGGGGCCAGAGATGAGGGCGGTTTGGTTGTGGGTCTCAGAAACACAGCATAGTCCAAAGCTGATAGGAAGGGGCCGGCCCAATGCAAGGGTTCAAGAAATGTCACAAGAAAGGTAACTGGTCTTTGGAGAAGCCGGGAAGCAGGATGTTTGCACTGCTGAGAACAAGATGACCACCTCTCCACATAGCCTGGAGGCCTGGAGCTTCTAAAATGGGAATGAAGGTACAGTCAGCCTTTACATGTGTGCTAGTCATAGAATCATACACTCTAGAGCTGGGAAGGAGCTAGCTGAATTTTATGGATGAGAAGTACCTTACCCAAAGACACATGGCTAGCAAGTAGCAGAGGTGAGATTCAAACCTCTAACATTAATGTTCTTTCCACAACACTACTTCATCCTGCTTATGTGACCAAATTAAGGGGGTCCTGAGGTCTTCTAGGATGGAGGAGATTTTATATCATGATACATGGAAAAATACAGTCAGGGCTTTCATGATATCCATCAGGACAATCTTGCAAAATCTCTCTCCAGAGGTAGTAAGAGTAGTGGGCTCTCTGGAAAAAAGGCCAGGGTGGGGGTGGGGGTGGTAATAGAAGCAGCATGTACCAATGTAGTTACTGTCCCTTTGATTGCACCAGCACTCAGACCAGAACAGTGATAGGAACTTTGAGCTTTGAAGTTCATATCAGTCTGTCCTGACATGCCATTAAGTCCTCCCAATGCCAAACTTCAAAGATTTGGGGGAGGGAAGGCTAAAACTAGTGGGTGTAAGTGAGTGAACACGGGTGATCCAGGTCAAGACCAGGCAGGCCAATCACTCCCCTCAATGCACATCAGGGGGCAGAGCCTAACAAACATAAAGGTCCGATTCAGCAACTAAGACTGGAGAATTTAGTAAACAGAAAAAGACACTGACCACTATAAAAATTATTGTAGATTCAAAGACACCCAAAAATCCAACCCAGAAGACAAAAGAACCACCCTGACAACTTCTAGAAGAGATGGGAAAGAAAAAAATTGACTTTTCTCAAGGACTCATAAATACCTAGAAGAAATGAAGCAAGGGATTTTTTTTAAAAAATGAAATAAAAAAGCTTTGGAGGAAAGAATTAGAAAGCAAGCAAATAACTTAGAACAGACAATGTCAAACCCTACCCAAGAAAAAGCGTTCTTAAAAATTAGAATAGGGGCAGCTAGGTGGCGAAGTGGATAGAGTACTGGCCCTGGAAACAGAAGGACCCAAGTTCAAATCCGGCCTCAAACACATAACACTCACTAGCTGTGTGACTCTTGGCAAGTCACTTAACCCCAATTACCTCACAAAAAAATGAAAGAGAGAGAGAGAGAGAGAGAGAGAGACAGAGAGAGACAGAGAGAGACAGAGAAAATTAGAATAGACCAAAGAGAAATCAATGAGACAGCAAGGAATATTAGAATAAAATCAAAATGTTGAAAAAATGGAAAGAAATATAAGGTATTGGATTTGACTGGATAGGATGGGATTGGATTAGATTAACTTGGAGGAGAATGGTTGGGAATGAGGATAGAAGGATATGGAATATGTTCTCCTAATCTGTGTGTGTACATAGACTGATGTGCATACATGTATACTTATGATACACGTGTGCAGTAGCACCATGGTGAAGATGCTAGAACAGGTCTTTATTCCCACCCATCTGAATGAACGCAATGACTTCATGATAGGTTATCCACAATGGACTCCCTTAGCCCCTCCAATCCAGCCAGCATACCATATCCAGAAGCACCTTTGTAGCCCATAAGTTAAATCATGTCACCCTCTTGGTAAACTCTCTCTTTATCCTTGTGGAACTGCTGGAAAGAGGTGAGCCAGACAATAGGACAAGGGGGTAAATTCAGAACTGATTAGATAGTAAGATTGACATAATAGTCACCAATGAACTGGGACATGACAGAGGAACTCCCTGATGAGGCGCCCCCAGGGATCTGTCCTTGGTGCTGGCTGTGAAATATTTTTGTCAATGACTTGAATGAAAGCAGAGATGCCACAAAGTTGGGAGAGGTAGCTAACGTGCTGGGTGATGGTCAGGATACCCAAATCTCTCAACATGGTAGAACGTGGAGCCAATATTAAGTGAAATTTAATAGTTCAAAAAATCAACTTCACAGCAAGATGACTCCATATCAGTTTGTCTGATAAGTAAATGCTTCTTGACTTATCTGAAAAAAATCTTGAGGTTTTAGTGTAACACATACTCAACATCTGTTCAGCTCAACACTATCCTCTTGTCTTATCACCATCATTCCCCAAATTCAGATTGCTCCAACCATCCACCACCTTTGGCTGCATCTGGAAAAATCTTGAAGGCATGCTGACTAATTTACAAATTTATGTTACATGATCTCAACTGAGTCTTTGCTTCCGCAAAGCAGTCCATCCACACCTCTCAAGTGATTTGCTGTTCCACCCACAAAATGGCTCGTCCAACCTTTTCATCCTTCCTCAAGCCTCCCATGGCATCCCCTCCCCTTCCCCTCTCAGCTAAGAACCTTGCCTGGAAAAAATGAAGGCAATTTGCTGAGAGCTCCCTCTTCCCTTCCAGATGGCTTCCACCTCTCTCCTCCTCCCCTCCGGCCACAGAGGAAGAGATGACATTCCCTTTGCCAACACAAGCACAAGCACATGTGCTTTAATCCCATCTTTTCCAGTGGATTACTCTAATATCTCCACTTTCTCACTAATCGTCCATCTCTCCCGGTCTCCTGACTGCTGTCCTGCAGACATGTCCATGCCCTACAAACATCCTTCATCTTTTCACACACACACACACACACACACACACACACACACACACACACACACGGCACGCATGCATTCACTTGATCCAATCATACCCTCTGGTTCTCCTCCTGTCTTTCTCTCTCCCCCTCATGGCTAACCTCATTGAGAAAGCTATCCCTAATTGCTGCCTCCACTTCCTTTCAGCTCTTTCCATCTGAGCCCATTGCTTTCTAGCTTCTGACCTCATCATTCAACTATAATTGCTCTATCCAAAGTTAACCAGAATTTATTCATTGCTGTAGCTAATGGCCTTTTCTAAGTCTTCACCCTCTCGTAGCCCCTGACAATGCTGACCGTGCTTTCCCTCTCTCTCCTCTCCAGGTTTTTATGACACTGCTATCTCCTAGTTCACCTCTTACCTATCTCATCACTCCTTCTCCGTCTCCTTTGTCCAGGTCACAACCACTAACCAAGAGTCTATCCTGTGCTCTCTTCTCTTCTCTATCTCTCGGTGATGTTATCAGCTCCCGTGGACTGTTATCATCAGTCTATGCAGATGATTCCCAAACCAATATTGTTGTTGATGTTGAAGAGTCATTTGTCAGTCACATCCAACTCTTCATGACCCCATTTGGGTTTCCTTGGTGGATATTGGAGTGGTTTGCCATTTTCTTCTCCAGTTTATTTGACAGATGAAAAAACTGAGGCAAACAGGGTTAAGTGACTTGCTCAAGGTCACACAGCTACTAAGTGTCTGAGGCCAGATTTGAACTCAGGAAGATGAGTCTTCCTGACTCCAAGCCCAGAATACTGTGCACTACTGGTGCCCCCTAGCTGCCTATAAACCTATATATACAGCCTCATTCTCTCTCTTGTACCTCCCACCACCAATGCCCTACTAGACATTTCCAATTCAACCTGGACATGAACTCAGAACATTTTCATTGGCTGTACTCCACGCTTTAATCACTTGCCCTCCTCATTTCTACCTCCTAGCTTCCTTCAAGTCTCATCTAATGTCTCACCTTCTAGAAGACGCTTTCCCCAGTCCTCTTAAATTTTAGTGTTTCTCCTCTGAAATTACATTTACACTGTATATTCCATTCACACTATATAGAGAGTGTCTCAAAAGTCTTAGTGCAGTCTTATACTTTAATAACTTCAGCAGTATAAATGCTAGAAACTTACAGAAAGTGACATTTGAAAGGTTAATTATTTACATTTTTAAAAGATTAATATATTTCTCATGAAAATTCAATAGAACCTCTATCACTCTAATAGATTTCCAAATTTTGTAAAAATTTTCATTAGCTGCTGCTCAATGATAGAAAGGATTGCAATTGTAATCCTGACCTTTAGATCATCTCAAAAATGAGGTTTTGATGCATACATGATGGTTTTCACATGATCCCACAAGAAAAAGTCTAACAGAGATAGATCAGGTGAGTGGAGTGGCTGAACAAAAGGACCTTTTCTACTGATTCAGAGATCTGAGAAAGTTACATTAAAAAACTCTCATATGTGCAATTCATGATGCCAGGTGCTCCATCTTGTTAAAATTACATACACATTATTCAAAAATCACAAAGTAAGTGTAGTAAAAATTTAAGTAATTCAACTTTCAAATGCCATTTTTGTAAGTTCGTAGCATTTATACTTCTGAAGTTATTAAAGCTTAAAACTGGACTGAGATATTTGGGATGCCCTGTATATCATCATGTATGTACATAATTGCTTGCAATTGTCTCCCCGTTAGATTGTAAGCTCCTAGAGGAACAAGATCGTGTTCTTTACCTTTTTTTGCATGGCACGGTGCCTGGCACATAGTAAAAGCTTAATAAATGGTTGTCGACTGACTGCCTCAACACGAATCAAATAATGAAAACAGATAATGAGTTCATCAGGTTGAATTGATACTCGTGGCATCCAGAATGAGCAGAGATTTAAAGTTAGTAAGATCATCTAGTCCAGCGCGCTTATTTTATAGATGAGAAGAAAAAAAAACAGGCTCAGGGATGGGAATTATTTGCCCAAGATCATACACAGGTGTTGAGTGATAGAACAATATATAATCATCTCACTGTATTCTGTGCTTGTCAAATCCTATCTTCACTGTTGTGTTCTGTTCAAAGCATCATAATTTAGGAAGGACAGTGACAAAATGGAGAGCAACCAGAGGATAGCAACCCAGAAGGTGAAGGGCTTTGAGGCCATACCAAACAAAGATCAAGTGAAAGAACTGGGGGTTCTAGGGGCAGCTAGGTGGTGCAGTGGATAGCGCTCTGGAGGCAGGAGGACATGAGTTCAAATCCAACCTCAGACATTTGATACTTACTAGCTGTGTGACCCTGGGCAAGTCACTTAACCCCATTGCCTAGCCAAAAAGAAAAAAAAAAGAACTGGAAGTTATGGAGAAGCCTGAAGAAGGCTTAACATATAGGAAAACCACAGCTATATTTAAGTATAAAAGAGTGGTCCTGGGGGTTGTTATCATTATTATTATTATTTCAAATCCAGACTCAGATACTTGCTAGCTATTTGACCCCGGGCAAGTCACTTAACTTCTTTTTGCCTCAGTTTCTTCATCTGTAAAATGGGGACAGTATCACTGGCCTCTTAGGGTTGTTGTAAGGATCACAAGTTAATACTTGTAAAGTGTTTAGCACAGTGCCTGGCACATAGTAAGTGCTATATAAATGCTAGCTGTGATTAATAATATTATAACTATAATACTAATTATTAGTAGTAGTGTTAGTAATCTCATTATTACTATCATATTAGTAATATATCACATTATTAGTATATTAGTAATATGATGCTAATACAATATCTGATATGATACAATATGATAATAATATGATTTGTAATACTATTAATAATAATTACTATTATAGTTGTAATATTATGAGTAATAATTAGTAATTACACTATTACTAATTTAGTAGTAATGAGTAATTGCGTTATTACTCACTGTTAGTAATAATTAAGATTTCTGTTATTAATAATTCTAATTTAATTATTAATCATAATTATCCATAATAATCTTGTTACTAGTTATTAGTCGTAATAATTAGTGTCGTACTACAAATAGTGGTAATAATGTGACTATAACCATAATCAGTAATATTAATAACAATAACTAGCATTTATGTAGCACTTTAAGGTTTGCAAAGCGCTTTATTATTTCATTTGCTCTTCCAAGCAGCCCTGGGAGGTGGGTGCGACGACCTCGGGCCTTCCTGACTGCCGGGGCAGAGCTCTGCCCACTGCGCCACCTGGCCTCTGGCCTCCGTAGAGTAGACTTGTTCTGCTTGGCCAGGGGTCTGAGTTCCAACGAGGCCAATCTGGATACGACGTCAGAGGGAAAGCCCCAGCGATCGGAGCCATCCAGAGGTGGAACGGGCTGCCTCTGGAGGCTGGGAGCCTTGCCTCCTAAAGTGGAGGCAGCAGAGAGCATCTGGCTGGCGTGTCGTCGAACAGTTTCCTGCTCCGTTATAGCCGGTGCTGCCTCAGGTCCCTTCTGATGCAGAGATTCTGGGATTGTGCTTCCGCATTTCTGCGCTTTCCCTGAAGTCCTCCTCCCGTGTCCCACCAAAATAATAACAATAGATAGTATGTATGCGGTGCTTTAAGGTCTGCAAAGCGCTTTACTCATTACTTCATTTGGTCCTCACAAAGGTCAAAGTAGATGCTAGTATTATCCCCATTTTACAGATGAGGAAATTGAGGCAGGTTTAGATTATATGAATTGCCCAGGATCACACCACTTGTTCAAGGCAGGATTTGAACTCGGGTCTTCCTGACTCCAAGACCATCACTCTATCCACTGCACCACCTAACGGACAGGAAGGTTTCGGCGCTGGCTGTATGCTCATCATTCCACCACCAGCCTGGCTAGACTAGAAAAGCCCATCAGCAGGTGAGCCTCAGGCTGCTACAATCATTCTCAAGGAGCCCCTCCCAAGTTAGACAGAGGTGGGGCTCCAACCCCGTGAGGAGGGAGTGGAGAGGGCTGGAGTGACAAGTGCGGACAGAACAGATAGTTGGCATTTATAAATGGTCCTGATGTCTGGGGGACTGAGAAGCCCTGGGCATACCCCAAATGTACCGTCTTCCTCAGTGTGGTGCAGCGATGGGTCATGCTGGGTAAGGGCCGGCAGATGGCGCCCAGAGCCTTTGTTCCGACGGCAGGCCGATCTCTGTGCCACCTAGACTGTGGCACGGGGCTCAGTGGGACCAAGGTCTCCCGGGGAGAAGCTTCCAAAGACTGAGAGCTTTTGAACGGCAAGGGCTGTCTCCTCCCACCGCCACCGCCACCCCCACCCGCAGCGGCCCAGCAGCTCCCTCCCTGAGGGTCAATGACCGTATGTCCCTTTAAAACAATAGCTCAGTTTTCTGTAATGCTCTAAGGCTTCACAAAGCACTCTGCTTATGACAGCCCTGGGAGGCAGGCAGTTCTACGATTTTATTATTATTAAGAGTAGTAATAACAACAAAATCTAGCACGTTTATATAGCACTTTAAGGTTTGCAATGCCCTTCACATACGTTCTCTCACTGATCCTCACAACCCCGGGAGGTAGGTGAGGATTTTACAGATGAGGAAACAAACTAGGAGACATTAAGTGACGTGTCCAGGGCCACACGATTTTAAGTGCCAAAGTCAGGATTCGAACTCTGGTCCTCCAAACACTAAATCCACCACCCTATGCCCTGTGTGACCTAGCTTCCTATTATTGTGCTCGTTTTACAGATGAGGAAGCTAAAGTCCAGAGTTCAGCAAGTTACTCAAGGACATACTGCTGATGTTTTGTCTTTCCTGTGAGACTAGGGGTTCCCTAAGGGTAGGGTAGTGCTTTCTCAATTTCAGGTTCATCCTGTCCTGGCCCAGTCCCTGTCTCCCAGTGCCCAGTCCAGAATTCTGCACACCACGTTCCTAGGACAGAGAGGGCGGTTTGTCCTTGCTCTCTGAGGCTTTGAAAACCTGCAACATCTGCCATAGAGGGAGAATTGGGGGGGGGGGGGAAGCATGCCTTTTGCCACAAATCATCAGATTCTACCCAACCGTGTCTGTGCAAAGTGACCCCTCCTCCAGGGAGCTCTCCCCCAAAATCTCCAGTTCCCATATACCCTGGGGGTAGCAACGGCATGGCCCAAAGGAAAAGGCTGAACTTCCTCATTTAAGGAAGGGATGATGTCAGCCCTGCCTCTGGAAATGGAATCATATCCCACCGTCCTGATCCCTTGGACATCCACCAGACTCTGGGAAGGAGAAGCGACTCATTTCACCCTTATCCAATGATGAAACTGGGGGCCCCTGGCACTCTAGAGTGTGATTCTATCAACCAATTCCTGCAGGTCCAGCCTGCCCTGCCCTCATCATGGATCAGGTCGGAGGACAGGATACCACTGACTAGGACAAGGTCACAGTCTCAGAGCTCAACCTCATCCCAAGAAGACCGCCCCTAATCTAAGCACTGACACCTCTAAACAAGGCCACAGACTGGTGTCTCATCCCAGATACACATTGATTCCTAACTTGACCAATCATTTACTCTAATCTTGGCCACTGACTGGCCCCTAACCCCAACCACCAACCGCCCTCAGCCACAGGCTGACTCCTGACCCTGGGTCTCTTTAGATTATCAGCAATTTGGGGTCACCCAGGCCCTGCCTCTCACCTCAGGGAGCTAAACATGATTTTTTTCAAGGAGAACCTGCTGATCAAAAAGAACAAGATAGAGATCAAAAGGTACGTAAGAAAGTAATTAATTGCAGCTTTGTGGACAGGTGAATAAAGGAATCAATGAACGGATGGACTGAGAAAGGGTCAGATACCTCTTTTATTCCAAAAGTATCGAAGGCACTTACAATACAGAGCAAGGGAAAAGGAGAGAAGAACTGAGAGGCACCAAGAAATCCAATCAGAAGGGTGCACAGAGATTAAGTCCAAGGGGTTAGAAGCGGATTCCCCACCCCAGCCCTGTTAGAAGGTACAGTACAGTATGTAAGAAAGCTACAAGGGATGCCCTGGGTAAAATCAGTTGAGGCTTCTGCATATTAAAAAAAGATAAAAAATTAATTCTTCTCAGGATCAGAAAAAATAATCCCATGGGCCTTGCAGAATGAGAGGCCCTGGGGAAGGGGGTCCCGAGTCACGGGCTCTCTGAGCCCAGAAGCCTCTCAGGTCTCACGATGGAAAAGGTCTTGGTACATCTCAATGAGGCGGGCTGCCTCCCGCTGGCCAGAGAGCAGGGCGCCATGAGTGGTGGAATAGTATTTTCGGTGTGTGGCCTCCCCAGAAAACAGGACCTGCATGGGCTGGAAACAGACCAGGAGAGAAACCAAGGTAAGTGGGAGTCAAAAGCCTCCTGGGTTGGTACAGTGGGTGAAGTTAGTCTACACAGTGGGCCACTTTTGTCTCAAATTGCTAGTGAGCAGTTACTGAGGGTTTAGGCACTATCTCCCCTCTCCAACTCCTATCCCATGAGACAGCTGAAGGCAAGAACACTGTGCCTCCCAAAAGGCCAGATTATGAACACTGTAAAGGGCCTCAGCCACCATCACGTCCAGCCTGTGCCTGAGCAAGAATCCTCTCTATAACCTCACTGATAAGAAGCCATCCATCTTGTGCTGGAGAGCCCCCAGCAATGGAAACTCAGTACCTCCCAAGGCAGCCCAAAACGCAGAACAAGACAAATCTTTCATCCAAATCTCAGCCCTTCAAACATAAATTATGTCTCCTGCCAAGGGCCTTCTCTTATCTACGCCAAACATCCCCAGGTTTTTTCAACTGATCCTCAAATGTCCTGAGCTCCCTGGTGCCTTTTACCAGCCCAGTCGGCCTCCCCTGGACACTCTCCAGCTTCTCCATGTCCTTTCCAAACTTCAGAGCTAGAACTGAACATAATACTTCTACTAAGAGCTGAGTAGGATAGACCACCAGGACAATTCCCTCCTCATTCCCAGATGCTAAGCCTCTTTCTTCATGCAATCTCCTTCCTCCGGGTTTCCCCCTTCAATGCTTGGCCCATCTACTCTACCTATATACTGCACATCCCTACTGATACACACATTGATTCTCCCATTAGAGGGTAAGCTCCTTGAGGGCAGGGACTTGTTTTGCCTTTCTCCATTGCC
>NW_020954844.1:7953769-7972328 GCF_900497805.2 Vombatus ursinus
CCTTTCTCCATTGCCCCCCCATTAGAAGGTAAGCTCCTTGAGGGCAGAGGCTGTTTTTACCATTCTTTGCATCCCCAGAGCTTAGCACAATACTTGGCACATAGTAGGTGCTTAATAAATGCGTGTTGATTGATAGCCCTGGATTCTTCCCAGAGTGGTTATCCATGAATATTGATGGAACTTAGTTCATTCTCTCATTAGACAGCACATATTTGGGTCTAGGCTCCAAGTTAGACCTTGATGAGGACTGATCTCAGGCTTTCCCCCACAGCATAGTTGAGTCCAGGGCCAGTCACTGCAGGGGCTCCATAAATGTTTACAGACTAATTGGTGGTTCCCCCTTCTTCCCTCCCACATCCAGAAGGGTACCCCACTCACCGCTGTCTTAGAGCTCTCTGTATAAGGCAGTGGCTTGGCCAGTCTCTCCACATCAGCCCCACTTGAGCCCACTTGGGTGTAGGAATAGGAGCCCCGGAAGTGGGGGTTACTGCCCCAGGAGGAGCGGAGGATCCGGCGAGGCTTCGGAATGTCAGGGTTCCCTGTTGGGGATCCACACAAGAGGAAGGGGTGAGAGGTGGACCCTGGGAGAATGCAGAGCCCCTCCTCCAAGGACCTGAAAGCTGAGGAAATTCCCTGACCCACAGGCAGAGACAGAGCCAGTGGCCACCTCAGGGATGGGTACGGAAGAGGTATGGAGGGAGGGTTGGGAAGGAAGTCACAATTCATTAGAGGCAGCGTGGTACAGAGGAGAGTTGGAGAGTAAAAAAGACCTGGATTGTAATCACAGCTCTACCACTTGCTTCCTGGGGACTGTGGGCATCAGGGCATCTTTGAGACTCAGTTTCTCATCTCCAAAATGAGAAATTTATATTCAATGACTTCTAGTGTCCCTTGCAGTCCCAAATCTGAGCTTGGCCTGAGATACAGCACACCAGATTTGAGTCAGAAGACCTGGCTTCAACTCCCGGTTCAGCCATTTATCACACACGTGACTCTGGATAAGCCCTTTACCCTCTCTCGGCCCATTACAGCTCCAAAATGGGGGAGGGGGAAGTCCCAGAAATATCCACCTTCATCACTCGGAATGCCTTCTTTCCTTCCAGACACAGATGAAGCGCCACCTTCTACACGAGGCCTTTCCTGACCCACCCCATCCCCAGATGCCAGGCCCCTGGCCACCTTCCTCACTCTGTGTAACTCTGCGTGTTCTTTTCTATGTGCTCAGATCTGGATATGTTGTTTCTAGACTGTCAGCTCCCTGAGAGCAGGAACTTGCTTTCACTTTTATCGTGCTGTCCCCAACACCTAGCACAGGGACAGGAATAATTAATGCTAGCTAATTGATTCACTCTCAAGTCCTTTCTGGCTCTAAATCTATGATCCTATTGGCCACCACTACCCCCTAAGTCACTGAAATCCTCTGGGCTTTTTTTTCCCTCATCTGGAAAATAGATGCCAGTAACATGCTTCCTCCCTACCCCCCAGAGGTGAAGCTCTATTGGGATAACAGATGGGATACACAAATACAAGTGGCAGGGGCCATGCAAGAGCCAAGCTCTGATTTGGCTAAAGCATGCTTTTGGTGACTGACATTCAGAAAGAAAGGGGGTGGCAAGCACGGAATTAGGTGCTTGACAAGAGAATGCTTGGTTGTCTTTTTTTTAACCAATTTAACTCCATTGCAACCTTCTCTAGAGCCTCCCCCTGGTTTGCCTGGGTCCTTGGATGCCACACCATCTTAAACCACGCTCTACCCAGGCCTACGAATGTGGAAAAGCTCTAAGAATGGACCTATGGGCCCCAGATCCGTCACCCAATGACCAGCCTAGCTAAGTTTGGAGAACTTGTCAGCAGGTTGGCTACAGCCACCCTCAATGACCATCTGTTCAGTTTTAGGGGAGTTGTAACTACATTAATGAAGGGAAGATTCATGCAAGGAAATCACAGCTGTTAAAAGCATTTTCACCCAACCTCATTTTAAAGATGGAAAAAAGGAGGCTAGCAAGCGACAGTTACGTACTGACTTCAGCCAGGAGCCTTAGAAACAAAAAGGTACAAACGTCTACAGCCCCGACTAGAGCTAAAACCTCTGGATTACAGCACCAGTTCTCCCACTTATCAGTTTGGGAAAGTCATTGAGCTTCTGTGACTTGGTTTCCTCAACTGTAAAATGGGGGGGAAATAGCATCTGCCAACCTAAAGTTTTTTGTTAAGATCAAATGACAGTATTTGTAAAACATTTAACTTGGTGCCCGGCACAAAATAGGAGTTATTGTTATGATCATCATCATCATCATCATTATTATTAGGATAGAAGCAGAATCAGGTAAGGAGCAGGGAACAGAGGGAACGCCATGTTAATGCGCTAAAACAAAGTGCAAACCCTGCTATCCCTTAAAAAGCAAGGAGTTCTCCTTGATAGAATCAGGAAGACATGACCATTGAGAGGGCCAAAGGTTAGCCCCAACCCTGGTGGCCTTTAGAAAGATGAGCCTGCTGGTCCAACACCACGCAAGAGGCAGGGAGCAGCTCCGTGGCATGTGCCTCTAGCAGCAAGCAGAAGGGTAGGGGCTTTTCTCTCAGCTCTAATTTTATAGTTGAAGGAACTGAGGCCCAGGCAGGTGCGGTGATTTCTTTACGGTCACACAGACAATAAGCATTAGAGGTGAGATTTGAACTCGGGCCCTTTGACTCCAAACCCAGTGATCTCCCCATTATAATCTGCCTCCCCGACCTGCCTATCTTAGCTGATCCGCTCCTCAGACGATAGATGAGAACACACTCTGGACCTCAAAGAAGGCTGACTGAGGGGAGAGGCTATTGGAGGATGGACGCCCCGCCCGCCCACCTGTGAACTTCCGAAGCATCTCGGTGCAGATCTCGGCCACGGCCTCGTCGTCACACTTTTCCATGACGAGGGCCTCCTCCCCGCAGATCCAGCCACTCAGCACGTGGCCGTAGCGTTCCGGGGGGTAGAGGACGTCAAAGCCACAGATCTTGCGGTACCACAGCTCCTCGGGGTAGGTGAGGCTCCGGCTCTCAGCTTCGTCCTCCCACACGAACTGGAGGCTGTTGCATTCGGCCCCCCAGAAGGGCTCTTCGAACTCCAGGAAGATCTTGTCGGTGGTGCCAATGCCCAGGCGGCGGATGGCTCCCGCCTTCTCTGAGGGAAGCCCGGGCCTGAAGAGGGTGGAATGATGCTTCTTCAGGACGCCCAGGGACACGGTCACGATCACGTGATCAGCTGGGATCACCTCGCAATCCTCGCACTCCACAGCCGCTGGCCACTGGCTGCCCTCCTCTTCTCTTCCTTCACTCCTGTCCTCCCCGGGGTCTTCCCCGCCTTCGTCGGGGGTGTCGTTATTGTGGTCGGCCAGCTGCTCGATCTCGGGGCCCCCACGTCGAGCTGCCGCCTGGTCCCAGTGCACGCAGCGGACGGCCTTGCCCAGCTGGATGACGCGCTCCGGGATGTCCTGTGCCAGCAGCTCGACGATGCGCATGAAGCCAGAGGGGATGACGTGGTGTGCTCCCGGAATCTCCGTCCACTCTCCGAAGGCGCTGAGGGACACCTCATCCATGCTGTGGGAGCTACTCTCACAGCTCTCCACCTGTCGGAGGAAGCGAGACGGAGAGGAAGAGGGAGAAAGAATGAGGGAGACGATGAGCAAAGAGCCTGTGCGCCAGAGCTCTGCTAGGCCAGGGGGGCTTCTAATTAGCTAAAGCACAGGGGGACTTCCCCGACAGCCTGGAACCTCCCACACAGTCAAGTTTCTGTCTCTCCCATAAGACTGGGAGGCCACCCAAAGTTAGGGAGCGTTTCTGACATTAGCCAGGGAGTTCCACAGTCAACCCCATGTCTTCTGTTTGTATACTGCCCTGCTGCCTCCTGTAGGGCATGGTATATACAGCAGAGACTTGATAAATGTCTGTTCAATGAATCAATGAAGGAACAAATGAATGAGGGTCAGCCAAAGTCAGAGACTATCCCCAGCATCACCCAAGGAGTTCCCAGGCCCTGCAAGCAGCTGAGATCTGATAAATGTTTGCTCACTACATTCAAGAATGAGTTAATAAAGGATTCCACGGATGGGAGGCAGCTTGGTGCACTGGACAGAATGCTCCACTGTCAGTCAAAGGACCCTGGCTCCAATCTCGGCCTGCCCACTTGCTGCACCCACTGGGCACGTTATCAGGCCACCTCTCTGGGCCTCAGTTTCCTCCTCTGTAAAATCAGGGTGTGAGACTTGATGGCCTCTAGGGATCTAACCTGTCCAATTGGGAGATTCTGACTCCCCACCTTAGGCAAAAGGCCCTCTTAGGGGTTGGGAGGACATCATCCCCCAAATCAGGCCAAAAGACTCCCTGAGAATAAGAACTGCCCCGCCCTTTGGGTGAGGGGCTCCAGGAGCAGGGGATGTGTCTCCTCCCTCTGCTTCGTCCCCCACCATCCAGCCCACAGAGATCAGGGAATCATCAGAAGAAACCTCAGAGATAAGCTGGTTCAACTCCCTTCACAGGCAAGTGAGGAAACAAGCCCAGAGATGGTCAGTGACCTGGCCCTGGTGCCACAGCCTCTGCCCTGCCCAGGCTGCGCCCCACCTTCAGATACTGCTGGATCATGGCAAGCTTCAGGCGTTTGGTGGACTCTGAGTCATCTGGGTCGGCTTTGATGCGGTTTCGCACTTCTTCTCGGGTGAAGACACCCACACTGTTCTGACTCTCAGCATTGACTGGTTTACCTCGCTGGAAGAACTCCTGGGTCAGGTTATAGACCTGGGGGGAGGAAGAGACGAGGAAGTAGGAGGAGAAGTGGAAAGGCTTCCATCCATTCACAGGCTCACCCACCTCCCGCTGGAAGGGGCCATTGAGGGCAATGGGTCCAGCCGCCTCAACTTACAGATGAGGAAACCGAGGCCACAGGGCTTTCCCCAAGGCCACCCATGGAAGAGCCAGAGTTAGAAAGGGCTTCAGAAGTCATCCGGTCCAGCCCTCTCATTTTCTAAATGAAACCGAGTCAGCTCAGAGAGACCAAGTGACTTGCCCAAAATCATGAAAATAGTGAGCAGGGTCATAGGGACCATTGACCTAGAGTTGGAAAGAACCTGAGAGGCACCAGAGGTGGGGAATCTGCAGCCTCAAGGCCCTTTGACTGAATCCAAACTTCACAGAACAAATCCCCTTAAGAAAAGGATTGGTTCTGTAAAACCTAGACTCAGTCAAAAGGCCGCACTCAAGGACCTAGAAGGCCACATGTGGCCTCGAGGCTGCAGGTTCCCCACTTCCGGCTAACCACTTCCACTGCCTCATTTTACAGATGTGGAAACTGAGGATCCCAGAGGTTAAGCAAGCTGCCCACAGCCATACAAGTAGCGAGTTACAGAACCAGAACTCTAGATGGGTCCTGTCTCTGGCTCCACGTGGGGCATCCCTTCCCCTGCCTCAATTCTAACCCACATTCCAATTGGAGCCTTCCTCCAGGCCCCAGCTCCAAGTCATCTCCTCCAGGGAGCCATCCTGGATTAGTCTCCCCGGACAGTGTGTCTGTTCATTCAAGCCCCTTAGCACTTGCCTACTTAACTCTGCTAGGCTAACTTCTCTTGTTGTTTTAATGCTTGTTTCTTAAAGACAAGGGGTGTGTGTGTGTGTGTTGGGTGAGTGTGGGGGAGGTGGGGTTGTATGTGTAAGTGGGTGGTTGTTGTCTCTCCCATAAGACCAGGAGGTCCCTGAGAGATGCAAGATCAGACAGAAGGCTTTAAGGGGTTTCCCCTACCAGACCAGCGGCTGAGATATAACACTAACAAGTCCAGGTGGATGGGGGCCACATCACAGAATCTAGGGGCGGCAGGACCACAGTGACCACCTAGATTCCTGTCCAACCCATACCTCAGAAGAAACCCCCTTACAAAATCCTTGGCAAGTGGCCCCCTGTAGCGAGGGGAAGACCACCACCTCCCAGGCAGCCCTGCCCACTGATGGCCAGAGAGCTCTCCCTGGTTTCCTGTATCGTGTGTCCTTGATGAACCCAAGAGGAAGGAGAAATTTTCCCGGGCCCTGACTGGGTTCAGGTTCTAACTAAAATTCCCTGCGTGACTTTGAACATATCAGTTAACCTCAGTGGACCTGTTTCCTCCCTATAAAATTAACAAGTTGGACTAAAGATCCCTAAGGACTTTCTGGCTCTAACAGGGAGTCTCTAAGATCTTAGTGGGAAAAAGATATTCCCCTCCCTGGTGGCCTCCAGCTCCAAGGCTGCGTGACGGTCCCCACCGCCCCCAGGAAGCACCCGAGGGGCCTTGGCCAGGCCCCACATGTGTCTGTGCACGTATCTCCCTCCAAAGAGCCCAGACCCCTGGTTTGCCGTTCCCCTCCGACAGCTCTCTTGGGTTCTGTGTCAGGGTTGCACGTTCGAGATCTGAGAAGGGGAGGGGACGGGGGGAATGGTTTCTTAAGAGACCCCAGCCTTTCCCTCGGTTACCAAGCATTGCTATGGAAAGCCAATCTATCTGGTTTAATGAAACAACAACCTCAGAGCCACATCCAAAAGAACAGCACCATGGTATTGTGAACTGAGCACTGGACTTCAAGTCAGGAAGTCCTGGATTCAAATGCTACCTCCACTACTTACTAACTGTATGACTCTAGGCAAATTCCTTAACCTCTCAAGGCCTCAGTTTCCTCATCTGCAAAATTTGGGGGTGGGACCCAGTGCCACTAAGGTCCCTGACCTCTCTGGATCTACAAACCTAAGTCATATAACATCTCTGGGCCTCAGTTTCTCCATCTGTAAAATGAGGGGATCAGATTTCTAAAGTTCCTTCCAGCCGTAAATCTAGGTGGATAAGGGATAAGCTCACGTAGGGAAACTCTCGGAGGGAGGCCTCTGAGACACAGCGTGGACGCCCAAGACTGTCCAATCCACCCAGGTTTGGGGTCCACCACACTGCCAAGTTTCCAACATTCCCTTGTCTTTGTAAGACCTGCTTTAAGAACCAGTTCAGTCAATGTCATCGCTTTACAATCAGGAGCTCCTACGGACCCCGAGGATACCCCTCGTCAGGTTCCCCAACTTCTTTGCCAGACTTGGCGTCCCCTCTTACAGTCTTCCCACCCTAGCCTCCCTCTCCAACCATCTCCAGCCCAGCAGGTGGAAGTGAGGGCACCACTCCTGACTCTCTAAGGCCTGGAATTGGCTAGTTATTTCTGGGACCCAGCATGGCCACCCAAAAGCACCCTTATCCTCCCTCCACTTTCCCCTTATGTGGAAAGAGAGAGAAAGAAGGAGGAGGAGGAGGCCCCCTCTGAGGCCATTTGAAAGCAGACCCATGGACTATAAAAGCCATCCCCCAAAGAGGAGCACGAGCTCTGAGGCTGTCATTTCAAGGGACATATCGGGCTGGCTCAGTCATGAGCACCGCTCAGGTAGGGTCTCCTTAGGAATCCCCCCACCTCCGGGGACTGACCCGGCAGACCACGGGTTAGGGCTCTTTGGAGAGGGAAATGTGCCCAGATAACAGGAGCCCTGGCTAAATCCCCTCTAAAGCTTCCTACTGGTTGTGAAAACAATCCCATGGCCCCAGAGCTGGAGGTCACCTGAGAGGGGAACTTCTTTTCCCACCAAAGTCTTAGAGTCACAGTGTTAGGAATGGAAGGGACCTTAGGGACCATCCACCCGACCCCCTAATTAGACAGCAGAGGAAACAGTCCCAGAGAGGTTAAGCTACCCAAGGTCACACAAAGCTTGGTCCGAACCAAGAGGTCGATCAATTCCTTCTCCACGAGATGAGTGTCACAGGGAATGTGTGATATTAGGGAAAACTTCCTAACTCTAACCGGGTCTGTTTTCTTAATAACTGATCCACAGAAGGTACCGTTCATCATTAGAACACCAACTGTCTGTTTCACTTTCTACACAGCCAGTCAGAGGGTAACAGAAACACAAAATCTGGGCGTTTGGAGGGACTTCTGGGCCCGCCTGGTCCAACCTCAACCCAACCAGGAATCCCCTTCACAAAATCCCTGACAAAAAGTGGTGATCCGGTCTCTGCTTGAATACCTGAGTGACAGGGAACTCACCACCTTCCAAGGCTTCAGGTATTAGGACATTTTTTCTTACACTTAACTGAAATCTGGAGCCAAGCAGCACAAGCCTAGGTGATAATTCTTCAAGGCTAACCATCCCCATTTCTTTCCACCCGATGGTAAATCACAAAGAGTAACTCGGACTTTAATGAACTGACAAGTATTCATGGAAAAACCACGAGGCAGTATGGTGAAAAGGATAGAGGACTGACGGAATCCTCCCTCTGACCCACACTAGACCTGCCCAAGTCCCTTCGGGTCTCGGTGGCCCAGGTCACTCCCAAAGACTCTGAGCTACCGAGGAGTAGCCCATCTTTCTCATGGAGAGACCTTCCCTGTCACTGAGGGTTTCCCACACTGATGGCAGCCAGGTGGTACAGGAGATAGATCATTAGACTTGGAGTAGGAAGACCTGAATTCAAATCCTGCCTCAGAAGATTAGTAGCTTTATGACCCTCAGCAAATCACTCAGCCTCAGTTTTCTTCATCTAGAAAATGGGTTTGAAAATAGCACCCCTCTCCCAAGGTTGAGGATCCAGTGAGATAATGCTTGTATCGTTGCTGTTCAGTGGGGTCCAACTCTTTGTGACCTGTTTTCATAGCAGAGATACTAGAGTGATTTGCCATTTCCTTCTCCAGCTCATTTGACAGATGAGGAAACTGAGGCAAACAGGGTTGAGTGACTTGCCCAGGGTCACACAGCTAGCAAGCCGAAGGCTGGATTTGAACTCAGGAAGACGAGTCTTCCAGACTCCAGGCCCAGCGCTCTGCACTATGGCGCCACTTCGCCACCAGAATACTTAATAAAGCGCTTTGCAGGCATGCTAACTATTGTTACTGTTGCTGCAATGGTTATCTAACTCTGTAACCATCCTTGCGCTTACTATACCTTCTTAAACTTTTTAAAGAATCTGTACTCCGTCTTCCTTCACCTAATTCTCGGGACCCACTTGGGAAGCAAAAATAATCACGCTGTGGTCCAGGTGGGCGAGCCGGGCCCAGAGAGGGACAGTGGGTTTTCCAAAGTCACACAGCAAGCGAAGGACAGGACCAGGCCCCCCAAATTCCAGCTCCCCAACTCCCAGACTTGGGGAGCTCCTTGCCTCCTTGCCCCTCTGCCCCCATCACCCACCTCGTTGTATAAATCGCTGAATTCCTCAACCACGTCCTTAGGGATTCTTTGGCCACGATTGGTGAGGTAGTAGGCCACGCCATTCTTGGAGTAGAGGCTGATGCGGCCCACACTGCGCTCCGCGTCAGTTGTCTCTTCCAACAAGCCATTTTCTTCTGCTAGATGGTAGACGGGGTTTCCATGGGAACCATGGATCCAGGTAGCTCCCAGTTCAAAGGTGGCGTGTTCTAATGAAGAGGACGGTCACAAGAGTCATCTCTCCCATCGGCATACAGCTTCCTTAGCGTCACATAGAATAAGAAGGGAGCCCAGAGGCCCCTGAATCGGGCCCCCTCATTTTACAGGTGAGATGACCTGGCCAGCATCCCGCTGCAGGGTCCTAAGAGCACGGCTCCAGAGGCGAAAGGCGCCCCCGAGGTCATCGAATCAATCCACCCTCTTCATCTACAGATGAGGAAACTGAGGCCCAGAAAGGAGAAGTGACTTGCCTAAGGTCACGCAGCTCCTGGCTTTCCCTCGTTAGGCAGGGCAGGCATTAACACGCCTCTTGTAGAGCTAAAAAAGTAAGCCCAGAGAGAGCACCAACTTGCCTCCAAATGGAACCCACCAGTCAAAGTACCTGGGTTCAAATTCTGTCTCGGTTTCTTACTGTATGACCTGGGAAAAGTCAAGTCACCTCTATGAACCTTGGTAAAATGAAAGGATTGGGCTTAGATAGCCTCTAAATCCCTTCCTATTTCTACATTTCCCATCTTCAATGTAGCAGAACCAAGGGAATTACGTCCACTGGGGTGGGTGTGGACAGCACTGGACCTGGAGGCACAAAGACTAGGGTTCTAGTCCAGCCTCAGACACTCACTAGGGGTGCAGTCCTGCGAAAGTCACTTAGCCTGTCTCAGCCTCAGTTTCCTTATCTGCAAAATGGGGATAATAATACTATACACTTCACAGGATCAAATAAGATAATATGCACAAGGTGTTTCACATACACCTTGAAGCCCAATAGAAATGCTATCATCAGCATCATCAATGACCAGACTACCTCAAGGAACACACTGAAAGACTTCATAGCTCTGATCAGTGCAGTGCCCAGACTGACTCCTTCCTCTTGGCAGGGCGGTGGTGGGCTACTGTGCTGAATGACGCATCGATGACAATGAGGCATTTTGATGTATTTTTGTTTTAAAAATTTGCTTAACTGTCTTTCTGTCATGTCACCCCCTTCCCTTGCTCATGAACTCCAATGGCTCCCTATTGCCTCCAGGATAAAATTCAAAATGCTCTGTTTCACCTTTAAAGCCCCTTCTAACCTGGCCCCTCCCACCTCTCCAGTCTTCTTACACCCTTCTCCCCGACCCATACTCTTGGATCCAGGAACTCCGGGCCCCCCTGGCCACTGACCTCCAAACAAAACACGCCATCTCTTGGCTCTGCTCATTCTCTCTGGCCGTCTCCCAAGCCCGTAACACTCCCCTCCTCCATGGCCGACCACTGACCTCCCTGGCTTCCTTCACGTCCCGACTAAAATCCCACCTCCTACAGGAAGTCTTCCCAACGCCTCTTCATTCCAGCACCTTCCCTCTGTTAATTCCATCCTATTTATCCTGCACATAGCTTGCTTTGCATACATTTGATTGCATGGTATCTCCCCCATTAGACTATGAGCTCCTTGAACACAGGGATTGTCTCTTGCCTCTTTTTGTATCCCCAACACTTAAGCACGGTGTCTGGCACACTGTAAGCACTCAATAAATGTTTATGGAATTGAAATTTTGAATTGAATTGCTGAGTAGCAGTATGTTGTGGGGGCTCTGGGTCAAGAAGTCTTGGGTTCAAATCCTCCACTATCACACACTGCTCAGGTGACCCTGGACAAGTCAATTCACATCTTGGTGGTCTAGGCAATTCCCCAAGACAGAGAAGGTCTGTACTGTATTGGTATTGGTAAAGGGAGTTAACTCACTGAGAGTTCCCTATCCCAGTGAAATCACAGGTCAGGCTCCAAAAAACTTAAGTCTTTACTATAATGAGAGGAGGGATGGTGGGAAGAAATGGGTCACTGGAAAAGAGAGCAATTTTTTTAAAGAAAGTAGCAGTAATTGGTTAAATAAGCCTGCCTCCATGTCACACAGCATATTAATGCTCCATCTGGGCCAGGATGCCCGCCTCCTTCACACCAGGCTCATCAACCCCTTTCCATGACCACTTGAACCCTTCCCAGTGTTTAGCCCTTCTCTCCTTCCCATCCCCCTTCACACCCTCCACTGGCCCTGAGCCCTACCAGACCAAGCAATGGAGATACCTCTTCCCCTTCACCTCTTCCCCTGCCCAGTAGGCCCAGGACCCACGTGGGCAGAGTGACTGCCTACAAAACTTGGATGAGACAGAAGCCACCAACTCCACTGGTTCACCCAAGATGGGGTCCAGCAGGCCTTTGCCTCCTAAGGTCCTCCAGGCCTTACCACCTGCCAGGCTTCTTTAGCCTGCAAACCTCTCAGGTACAGCCATGTAACCTACTGATGTAACCTGTGCATTTCTGGCCCTTTCTTTCCACCCTGTAGCTAAATTTCTTGGATGCATTGTCTCCTCTAGTTGGAGTGTCAACTCAATGAAAGCCAAGACCTTCATTCAACAAGGGCTCCTGAGAACCGGAGAGGTCCATGGCTAGGACAGATCAACACTAAGGGCATTCTTAAAAGCCCATGAAGGAAGGAAACTCCCTCACTAACTCAGGACAGTGCTCAGCCCGCGTCACAGAGTAACCTGGGTGCCTCTTACTGCATTTACCCTTTATGAAATAAAAAGGGGGAACCAGGACCCAGAGAACCTCTAACATCTACTCACTTGTGGTGTGACCTTGGGCAAGTGATTTCCCCACCCTCAGCCTCACGTTCTTGATTCCTCATCTATAAAATAAGTGCAAGAGCCGGGGAGGAGGGAGGAAGGAAGGAAGAGAAGAAGAATATTGGCCGAGGAAGTCTCTCAGGCCCCTTCCTGCTCTGATACTCCATGATTCATTTCCTCTTGCTCCATCCTGGGCAAAGAGAGGTCAGCCAGCATTCCCCCATTGGGAGTTCCCCTGTTGGGAATTCCCCTCCTTCCCTAAAGTGTTTCAGAACGTATTAACAACAATGGCTCCCATTTCTAGAGTCCTCTAAGGCCGTTATGCCCACTTTACAGGTGAGGCCATTGACATTTGAAGGGGTTAAGTGATTCATCCAAGGTGACTCAGGCAGTCGGGGGCAGACCCAGGTCTTCCTGACCAGGGCTGGCCCTCCCTCCACCACAATAATACGCCGTTCTTCTTTTCCAGAGAAGAGACACTGAGACTGTACCTGTAATTGCCCTGGTATTGGGGACTTCCAGGGGAGGAAACTCCCTCTACCGATACAGGCTGGTGCTTCTCTCTGTAACTTAGAATCCCAGAGGGTTTCCTGAGCCATCGATGAGAAGGGCAGTGACCTACCCAGGGCCTGGCGGCCAGGACGTGTAGGAGGCAGGATTCGAACCCAGGTCGTCCTGTCTCTGAGGCCAGCCTTTAGCCTGCATGTGTCTTCCCCAGATATGTGCCACAAGGCAGCGTCTAGGAAGGGACCTTACAAACTGGCCAGGGGAAAGAGAAGAAGGCATCACTGAGGGTCCCCAGGAACAGAGCTCTAAAGCCGGTAAGGACCTCCAAGAGCATCAAGTCCCACCTTTCATTTTATAGATGAGAAACTGAGGCCCAGGCACTCACATTTATATAGCACTTCACATCACACTTTACAATTACTTCATTTCTCCAGGCCTCAGTTTCACCCTCCATTCATTCATTCATTCTGCTCTAATCCTGTGATTTCATCAATATAGGGAATTCCCAGTGTGGAAATTCTTCCACCAATGCAGATCACAGAATCCCAAAGTTTAGGAGCTGAACTTAGTCCGATGAATCTGCAGGCACTGAGAGGTTTTGTAATAATAATAATTTTCATGACACTTTGGGGTTTGCAGATCACTTTACACGTATTATCTCCTTTGATTTTCACAACAACCCCATGAGGCAGGTGCTAGTATTATCCCCATTTTACAGATGGGGAAACTGAGGCTCAGGGAGAAAAGAATAGCTCAACACCCTGCCCAAATCCAAAACCCAGCTCAAAATCCATCTCCACCATGGGTAGAGGTATTGTGGGAGGGGAGCACCTTTTCACTATCTGTCCACTGTACCTGAAATGTATTCCCTGCTTATCTCTTGCCTTTTTAAAAATCACTTGTTTCCTTCAAAACTCTGCTCAGACATCACCTCCACCAAGAGGCCTTTCCCAATCCCCACTAGTTACTAGTGCCCTACTCCCACCAAAAGAAAAGTCCTTGCATTGGCTTTGTACATATCTTGTATAGACTTATTTACCTGTGCTATCTCCCCCAATACACTCAAACCTCCCCAAGGGCAGGTTTCGTTTTGTCTCTATCTCCAGCAGTGTCTGGTATACCAAAGGCACTGAATAAAGGATTGTCAATTGATTGCTTTGTCTTTGTGCCCCCAGAACCTAGCATAGTTCCAGACACACAGTAGGTACTTAATAAAGTCTTGTCAATTGATTGCTTTGTCTTTGTGCCCCTAGAACCTAGCGTAGTTCCAGACACACAGTAGGTACTTAATAAAGTCTTGTCAATTGATTGCTTTGTCTTTGTGCCCCCAGAACCTAGCATAGTTCCTGATACACAGTAGGTCCTTAATAAATGCTTGTTGATTGTTTTGCCTTTATATCCACAGCACCTAGCACAGTTCCCAACACACAGTAGGCTCTTAATAAATGACTGGATTTAGCAAGGAGTGTCCAGGGAGAAGAGACAGGACCACGTAAAACTCTTACAATTAGCCTAATTAATAGGTAGGCCTTGTTTTTTGTCCTTGGGCTCAAGCGCACTCTTCAGAGTATGTGCACAAGTACACACACACACACATTCACTCCTGCCTCAAACTACCTTCTCTTCCCCTATCTGTGTATCTGCCCTGTTGCCTCAGTAAAATATAAGCTCCTTACGAACAGGGCCATTTTGATGTGGTCTTTGGATCCCAACCTCCCAGCGTTTTGTGCCCCCTACGGGATTGCTTGAATTGAATATCCCATTGAATACCCCATCTCCCCATCCCCACCAGTATCATCACCCTCCCCCTTCCCACAGAGCATGGTCCAGGTGGTGGAAAGAACTCAGGCCCACGGGGAGGGGCAGCTCTCACAAGGAGGCGGGGAAGGCTGGGAGAAAGAAGAAAGAAGTAAGCTGTTTCCTCTCCTCTTTCCCAGGCAGCATCTCATTATCGGAGCTGCAGCTAAAAATAGGAGGCCCGCTCCCCAGAGCGAGTCTGAGCTCATACCAGAGCCGCCGTTATTTCCAGGTGTTGCCAAAGCGAGCAAGCAGACAGGTCCAAGGAGCGAGGAGGATGGCCCCGGGTACCAGCCTGTGACTGGCAGACATCCAAGGCCACCGGCCTGATAAATAAGACTAACACTAATTAATTTCAGGACTTTCTATTTTTTCAAGCACGTTCCTTTCTTCCGAGCCTCCACAACACCCCCTCGTGTACAGAAAAGGGAGCCAGGCTGGAGGGGGAACGCTTACGCTTGTTTGGGGCCTAGATCCCTCAGGCAGCTAGCTGGTGAAGCCCACGGGTCCTTTCTCAGAATCTGATTTTTAAATATATCAAATAAACTAGGTAGGATTACAGAAGGAACCAATTCTATTGAAATATAGTTGTCAAAAAAAAAATTAAGACCATGGATCCCAAGCTAAGAACCCCTGGCCTGGATGGTCCCTATTGTTTCTTCCAGCATTAGCATTCTATGAGTCTACGACTCTTGGGTCACTTCTCCCTGGGCCTCAATTTCCCCATCTCTAAGTAAGATGAGAAGCTTTCCAGGGATGGATGCAGGTGACCTCCGAGATCTTACCCAGTTCTAACAATTTATGAGTCTAAGCAGGCAGGCCAATTGGCATTAGCTAGATCTAGGTAGACAGAGAGCTAGAAGTCAGGAAGACCTGAGTTCAAATCCAGCCCCAGACACTCAACTAGCTATGTAACCCTGGCCAAATCCCTCAACCTCTGTTTGCCTCAGTTTCCTCATCTGTAAAATGGGGATAATAATATCTCCTAGGGTTGTTGTGAGGATCAAATGAGATACTTAGTGCAGTGCTTGGCACATAAAACACTATAGAAATGGTAGTGCTAATGGTGATGATGATGACGTAGTAGTAGTAGTAGTAGTAGTAGTAGTAGTAGTAGTAATATAATGGACTAAGTTCCTGGGAGACAGGAAGACTTGAGTTCAAATCCTGTCTCAGATGCTTGCTATCTCTGTAACTCAAGGCAAGGCACTTAATTTCAGTCTCAGTTTCTACATCTGTAAAACAGAGATGATAAGAGTACACAGGGTTGTTGTGAAAATCAAAAGAGATAATACACTTGAAATGCTTACATGAACATTATCTATTTCCTCATTTTGACAGATGAATAAAGAGGGAGAAGACTTGTTCAGGCAGACACAAAGTTAGTGATTAGATTAGATTGGTGACGAGGATTAGAATCCAGGACTCATGGCTCACGGAACCACCAAACAGATAAGATCTCCAAGGTTGCTTCCAATTCTCAAACTCTATGAATGTGAAAGTTGGAAGCACCCTCAGATGACATCTAATGCAATTCTACTTAGAGGGGTAACTGAAGGATCATTTCATCCAGTCCAAACAGAAAGACAATGACATCAAAGAACATGTTGAACTCAGGAAAACCTGGGTTTAACTCCTCCCTCCTGATACCTGCCACTGTGTGACCCTGGGAAAGGGACTTTCCTATTCAGTAAATTGGAGCTTAGAAGGGTCCTACCTACCTCACTGGTGAGGCTCACATGAAATAGTCTATAGAAATAGCTCGGCACCAATGGCCGCCATCAATGGCCACCATCATCATTCCTCCGCTTCACAAACCACAGAGCCTCAGAACTGCCAACTTGGCAGGGACTTCAGAGGCCATCTAAACCAAGCTCCATCCAAAAAGAAGCCCTAGTATACCAAACTTGACCAGTGGTTGTCAAGCCTCCAAGGAGGAGAACCCAGCACCCTCAAGGCAGCCCATTCCATTTTTGGATGGCTCTCATTTTTAGAGATTTTTTTTTTTGGTGAGGTAATCGGGGTCAAGTGACTTGCCCAGGGTCACACAGCTAGTAAAAGTGTCAAGTGTCTAAGGACAGATTTGAACTCAGGCCCTCCTGACTCCAAGGCTGGAGCTCTATCCACTGCACCACCTAGCTGCCCCATTTTTAGCAATTTTTTTTCTGACATCTAGGTGGGTAGGCAGCTCAGTAGATAGAGTCAGAAAGACCCGAGCTCAAATCTGACCTCAGACACTCACTAGCCATTTGACCTTAGGCAAGTCACTTAACCTCTGTCTGCCTCAGTTTCCTCAGCTATAAAATAATGGCACCTACTCTGCAAGCTGGTTGTGAAGCTCAGATGAGATAGCATTTGTAAACCTATAAACACTATGTAAATGCTAGATATGTCATTATATTATTTATAACACATCACGTGTAATATATATAAAACACATATGACTTTTATGTGATATATATTTTTAAATCTACCCCTTTGCAACTTTCATGCCATTCACCTGGTTCTACCCCAAGTTAGAGAAAACGCTTAACCCTCTTTCTTCCACAAGATAACCCTTCACAAAGAGCCTGAAGTCAGGGCTCTTGCCCTCTCCTTTTTCTGAGCTAAACAAGCCCAGTGCCTTCAACTGATACTCACATACAATGAAGAAACGTCCCAAGAGGAGAAATGATTTACAAGGTCGCAGAGCCAGCCAAGAACCCAGCAGGAATGAGAACCCGCCTTTCCTGGTCCTGTGCGATGGCTCTGACCCAGGAGGGTGTGGGCACTTGGTCCACTTGGGGAGAAGGGCAGGGAGCAGAAGAGTCAGACTATAGGGCCTTTCCTCCAACACCTGTTACATTTGGAGCACAAGGAGTCAGCCAATAGACAGAGCTCAGCTCTGACCCGGGTCCTCATCTGTAAATCCTTCCATCACTGATCATCTGTGATTCTATTGGCAAACATCTGAACTTCCTGTCCCAGGCCACGAGGGGACAGAGGATCAATTTAACTAAGCATTTATTAAGCACCTACTAAGTATGAGCCTCTACCCAAGGTATCAGAGAGTGAAATTATTATTATCATTAACAGCAACAACATTTCTATCGAACCTACTATGTTCCATGCACTGTGCCAAACACTTTACAAATTATTTGCTATTATTTGGGCAGCTAAGTGACACACTGGATGGAGCACCAGGCCTGGAGTCAGGAAGACCCGAGTTCAAATCCAACCTCAGACACTTACTAGCTCTATGACCCTGGGCAAGTCATTTAACCCAGTTTGCCTCCATTTCCTCATCTGTAATATGAGCTGGCAAAGGAAATGTCAAACCATTCCAGTGTCTGTGAGGTGTTATATTAATGTCCAGGGTCATAGAGTCAGTTAATGTCACAGCTGGGACTAGAACCCGAGTCTCCACTTAGGCCAGAGTTCTTGCCAATATACCATCATGCCTTGCACAAATTAACCATAAGAAAGAGATAATAATCCTGAGCCCTGCCTCACAGGGTTACTTTCAGGATACTAGGAGATAATATTATCTGAAAGAGCTCCAGAAACATTCTTCAAGGAAGAGAATGCTATTCCAAAGGAACGAGCATCCAGTGGTGGAATTCCAGGGGACGTGACAATCTAGTGAGAGAAACATTTTTGTCCAGGCAAGCAAGCAGACTTTGGGGAGAGAGGAGGAGGAGGACGGGAAGGAACAGGGCAGGGCAGGGCTTCTCACCAAGTTTCACGCTCTGCACTCGACCTCCGATGCGGTCTGATGCC
The DNA here is from genome assembly GCF_900497805.2 of Vombatus ursinus. NCBI lineage: Eukaryota > Metazoa > Chordata > Mammalia > Diprotodontia > Vombatidae > Vombatus > Vombatus ursinus. The sequence continues at coordinate 7,971,888 of NW_020954844.1, forward strand.
TCGAGCACTATGACATCCGTGAAGCCGTGCTCCAGGAGGGCTTTGGTGGCGGCCAGACCAGCCAGGCCAGCGCCAATCACGACCACTCGAGGTTGTCTCCTTCTCCGCAAGCCGCGACTGAGAGGGTCATCCGCACTGTCACCAGAGGTTTCACAACTTTGCATACCGTCCGAGCTCGCTTTCTAAGAAACCTGAAGGTATGGGGCAGCAAGGAAGGGGGAAGAAAAGGAGGAAGAGAATGCTGAGCCTGTCAAGTTTGTCATGCCCCCATCCCTCCTTCTATCCCTCCATCCATCTTTCCATCCCTCCCTCCATCCCTCCCTCCATCCCTCCATCCATCTTTCCATCCCTCCCTCCATCCCTCCTTCTATCCCTCCACCCATACCTCCATCCATCTTTCCATCCCTCCCCCATCCCTCCTTCTATCCCTCCATCCATCTT
>NW_020954844.1:7972428-7973831 GCF_900497805.2 Vombatus ursinus
CCATCCCTCTTTCCATCCCTCCATCCATCCCTCCCTCCATCTTTCCACCCCCCCTCCATCTCTCCTTCTACCCCTCCATCCCTCCACCCACCCGCCTGCCCACTCACCTCCAAGCGTGAAATCCAAACACTGATTTTCCCAGCCCAGGCCTCCCAGGCATCCCCTACCCTTCTCCCCACCAACCCCCACCCTCAGGAAAGATCCTGATACTAGTCCTTTACCCATCAATGGCAGTATATGATACGGGCTCAGAGAGTAATGGCTGGAAGAGGCCTTAGAGTTCATTTCGTGTGGCCTCTCTTTTTACGGATAAGGAAACTACAACCAAAACAGCTACAATGACTTGGCCAGGGTCACGCAGGTAGTAACGACCAGAGCTAGGGTTCAAACCCAGATCATCTGACTCCAAAGCCCAGCTCCCACTCTCACCCACTTCTTCACAATTCACAGTTCGAGAACTCCTGGTAGGTTCAGAAATACGCATGCCTCAGTTCCTCATCTGTCACATCAGAAGGGGGCGAAAGGGCCCTCTGAGGTCCCTTCCAATTCTAAATCTATAAGCCTGTGCGGTTCCCTTTCCCAAAGGTGATTGAAATGAATGGATTTTCATCCTCAAGGGAAGAGTTTCAACAGGGTGAAGGAATTAGGGAATAGGGAGCCCCCATTATGACCCTGGAATCCCACCAGGATGGCCAGCTCTGTTCCTATCCCCACTACTCCGTCAGCCGGTGAGGACCCTTGTCTTTGCTCAGCTAGCATGTGGCATGACTATTGACCCCGAGGCAAAGCAGAAAAAGGGGGAAGGGAATGAAAGAAAGGTCAGAAAAGGAGATAAAGGGCCCTGTTGGGGAGGGTGGCAGGGAACCCAGAGGAGGATGGTGGTCTCAAAGAGGGTGCCCCAGCCTCCCCCATGAGCAGCACCCACCCCAGACTTCCCAGCCAGCCCCTGCCCATTCACCCCCTTACACAGAAAAGAGGAATCCCAGTACCCAGCTCAGAAGCAAAGGAGAAACCTCAGGAGCCCAAGGTCAAGGCTAGACCTGCTGGACCCTGAATCCAACTACCCAACGACCCAGGTCAAGTGCAAAAAGGGCTCCTGAGGGTGGCTGGGGAAATGTTCCTCTCTGTCCTTGCTCACACTGAGGAGTAGCGCTCGCTCTCTCTCTCTCTCTCTCTCTCTCTCTCTCTCTCTCTCTCTCTCTCTCTCTCTCCCCCCCTCCCCCTCCCTCCCTCCCCCTCCCTCCCCCTCTCCCTGTATGTCTGTCTGTCTGTCTGGGTGTGTGTGTGTGTCTCTCTCTCTGTATGTCTGTCTGTCTGTCTCTGTCCCCCCTCTCTCTCTCTCTATCTGTCTCTCTTTGTATGTGTGTCTATCTGTCTGTCAGTCTGGGTATGTGTGTCTCTCT
>NW_020954844.1:7973841-8085495 GCF_900497805.2 Vombatus ursinus
GTCTCTCTGTCAGTCTGGGTATGTGTGTCTCTCTGTCTCTCTCTCTCTGTATGTGTGTGTGTCTGTCTGCCTCTCTCTGTCCCCCTCTCTCTCTGTGTCTGTCTCTCTCACAAAACCTAAGGAGGCCGGTAATTTGATGGGAAGGAACATGGTTCCCGCCCTTCCCCTGGAGAGTGCCACGGAGGCCTGAGATGTGGCCTCTTTTAATTCCAGCCTGCTTTGGGGCTGCCTTTCCTCCCTTCATCCTCTCCAGTCACCACAAAACACATGCTTTAGGCCTGGGAAGTAGGGGTCTCGGAACAACGAACAGGATGGGTGAAGAAGGGGGTACGTCCAATTGAGTGTTCATCTGAGGCATGCCGTCCCATCCCCCCGCCCTCCTTTCTCTCAGGGTCACACACACGGGGCCAGAGCAAACCATTCTGTTGGAAGAGGGCACCTTAGGCTGAGGCACGGCTCCTTTGCCCAGGCCCCCTGCTTCCTGAGCCCCCAGACTGAGCTGGGCCTCTCTGGGCCGAGAGCCAAGCAGGCCTTTCTGATGTCTTCTATAGACATTCAATTTCCGGTCCCCATGCCTTTACACACGCTGTCCCCCAAACCGTGAATGTACTCCCTTTTCATCTCCCCCTCTCTGGAACCTAGCCCCAACCTACCTTTCCAACCTTATTACATATTCATTTCCTTTCCATCCTCTCTGGTGCAGCCAAATGGCCCTTCTGGCTGTTCCTCCCTTACATTTCCCATCTCCACCCCTTTGCACTGGCTGTGTATTCCACCTTTACCTCCGCCTTCTTAGAGTCTCTTATTCTCCAAGTGTCACCATTTACATGAAGCCCACCCTGGTTCCCATCATCCTCCACAGCTGCTAGTGTGATTTCCCTGGCAAAAGTGTATCTTGCATATATATGGCACATGCCTCACAGAATGTCAGCTTCCTTGGGAGTCTGGACTGTTTTATATTTTCAATATTGTATCCTCAACATCAGGGCGGGTGGTGCAGTGGATAGAGCACTGGGCCCTGAGTCAGGAAGACCTGAATTCAAATCCAGACTCAGACATTTACTAGCTGTGTGGCCCTGGGCAAGCCACTTCACTCTGTTTGCCTCAGTTTCCTCATCTGTAAAATGAACTGGAGAAGGAAATGGCAAACCACTCTAGTATCTTTGCCAAGAAAATCCCAACCGGACACGACTGAAACAATTCAACAATTCTCAGCAGTGCCTGGCACACAGTCGGCAATTAATAAATGCTTGCTGCTTGGTGGCTTGGAACCCCTAGCTCCTTCTGAGGCTCAGTTCAAGGGTTTCTTCCAGCAAGAGACCTTTCCAGATGCCTCCAGGACGTTAGCACTCTGCCCACTGAAATTACTTGGTAATCATTTTGTAATCCATCAATGAGCCTGTACCGAGCAACTACTGTTTGCCAGGCCTTGTGCCAGGCACACACAGTATTTCTCCAAGGTGGGCCCAGCATCCAGAAGAGACCCTCCCCTCCCTGCAATAACTGATCCCCATGATGCCACTCACTGCTCAGGGGAGTTCAGGGATTTGGAACACATGCCCACCCTATGAGAACACTGGCAGGGAGCTTAACATCATCTCTTGGGATCTGATCAGATTTTACCATCACACAGCTTGGCAGCTGAGCAGGACCCAAGGGGGTGAGAATGACCCTCCTGGAGGACGAGAGAGTGTCCATCTGCTCAGCCCCCAGGGTCTGCAGCCTCAGCCCCTCCCTGCTGTGACCACAGCCCTGAAAGGAGCCAGGATGTGGGAGCTGAGCATTTGAGCACCCACCTCCTGCACCTCCAGTAAAACAGGGGAACCGTCAGCCCTCTCAGCCCAGCGGATCCCCAAGGCAAAGGCTTTGTCCCCTCCGTCAGTCCGGGGACTCATCAGAACGGTCCAAGGCTCAACACAGGAGAGCCTTAGCATCACCCAAGCAGCTGCCCCAGGCTTGAGGACGGGCACTATCTGCAGAGGGCTCCAGAGTCCACTCAAATAAGCTCTGCCCTCTTCAAGCTGGCCTTCTTCTTCAGGTGTCCCTTCTCCTAGGTCCTTAGCTCCCCACCCCACCAAGCCAGGCAAAGAATATGACGAAACTGGCTCCGAGCTCTGGGTCCCTGACCCCATCCATCTCTCTCTCTCTCCTCTCTCTTCTCCCTCTCCTTCCTTCCCTACTTTTCTTTATGTCCCTTTCCACCCCTCCTGATTCTCTCCCTCCCCACTGTCTCTCTCCCTTTCTGTCTCTGTCTTTCCCTTTCTCTCTCTCTCTCTCTCCCCCCCTCCATCCTTCCCTCCCTCCTTCTCTCTCCCCGTTTCTCTCCCTGTCTCCCCATTTTCCCCTTTCTTCCCCCTCCCCCTTCTCTATCACTTCTCTCTTTCTTATCCCCCCAACTCCCTCCCAACAAAGCATCCAATGCCGCCTCCTGCTTCTGCATAGCATTCTTCAGAGACCAAAGACTTTTCTTCCTGTCTCCCAGGTACTAAATTTAGAGGAGAGGATGTGGACAGCGGGGAAGAGATGACGAGGGGGGGAGGGAACAGTGATGCTACCGGATATTTTTATGATCGGGGGAGGGAAAGGCCCTCATCCTAACACTTTCAAACCCCCTCATCCTCAGCTCCCTGCCCCTCTGATGCAGCTGCCGGATGTAAGTAACCCTGTCAGGTTTATAAACACTCACAGCGTGCCCAGGCGGGCACCATGCCAGCTGTTAAGCAGTCTGCTGACGCAACCAGGGCCACCAGAGCAGCAGAGGCGTCCGGCAACGTGGCGCTCACTTCCTGCCCCAACCCCAAACACATACACGTGGCCCGTCAGGAAACTCCCCGCCTCGCCAGCTGCCAGCCTGGGTGCTGATGGCCAGCCTTCAGGCGAGCCTCGCAGGGACACGCACAGGCTCCTACCACCTAGCCCAGTGCCTGCTCCGCTTGGGTGACATGCACAGTTTCGCCCTGGTTTGTACATCAAGGTGCTTCTCTTCTCTCTAGCTCAGAGCAGAGAACAAAGAGTTGGCCCTGAAATCAGAGGACCTGGGTTCAAATCCCACCTGGGATGCTTACACCCCATGTGATGCTCCGTAAGTCACGAAACCTCCATGAGCCTCAGTTTCCTCCTTTGTAAAATAAGGACATTAGACTAGATAGCCTTTGAGGTCCCTTCTAGACTCAGGATCCTATGAAAATCTTTCTTTTACTCTACTCCTGGCTAGTCTACCCGCTCCCAGCTCTACTCCTCACCTTTGCCCACAGAGTTAATCAATCAATCAAGCAACATTTCTGAAGTGCCAGCTAGGTGCTGAGCACCATGCTAAATGCTGGGAGTACAAAAAGAAGCAGAAGACAGTCGCTGCCCTCAAGGAGTTTATGATCTAACAGAAGAGACAACACGCAAATATATATATATACAAACAAGCTATATCCAAGATAAATAGGATATAATCAACAGAACAGGGCAATAGAATTAAGAGGACTAGGAAAAGCCTTCCTGTAGAAGAGGGAATTTTAGTTGGGACTTAAAGGAAGCCAGGGAGGTCAGTGGTCAGAGCGAGGAAAGAAAGCATTCCAGGCACAGGGGACAGTCAGAGAAAATGTCTGGAGCTGACAGATGGACTGTTTTGTTCGTGGAACAAGCAGGAGGCTAGGGTCACTGGATGTTAGAGCAGATGTCAGGGAGCAAGGTGGCGGTGGTGTGGGTCCTTCCCTATCAAAAAGGATCAATGACATCACTATGTCGGGGTTAAGTTTCGTTGTGTTTGACTGTGGTTGATCAGACCAACACAAGTTCAGAAGGCTCTACCACAGGTCGGGCACAAGTAGGCCATGTCAACATTTGGGGTAGATTCCCTAAATTTTGCACGTCTCAAATTTATTTTGGGCTAGTTTAATTCCACTTTGCTCCTAGAGCACAGCAGCTTCTCTGATGAGGGCACGCCATGTTGGGCGGTCCTGTGCTTGAGTCTCCCATGTCCTGCAGTCAATTCCAAAGTTTTTCAGAGAGACCTTGAGAGTGTCTTTCTGACCACGTGAACACATGCCCTGTGTGAGTTCTCCATAAAACAGTCTTTCTGGTAAGCCTACATTTGGCATTTGAACAATGTGGCCAGCCCATCAGAGTTGTGCTCTGCAGTAGTTTGAATGCTTGGCAGCTTAGTTTGAGAAAGAACCTCAGCATCTGCTACCTTGCCCTGCCAGGTGACCTTCAGAATCTTCCTAAGACAATTCAAATGGAAGAGATTTGGTTTCCTGGCATGGCACTGGTAGACTGTCCAGGTTGCACAGGCATACGCCAATGAGGTCAGCACAACAGCTCTATAGACTTTCAGTCTGGCAGTCAGTCTACTACCTCATCTCTCCCACTATTTCCTTAGGCACCTCCCAATCACTGAGCTAGCTCAGGCAATGTGTACATCAACCTCATTATCAATGTGGACATCCCTGGAAAGTATACTACCAAGCTAAGTGAATTTATCTACAGCATTCAAAACTTCTCCATTTGCTGTAACCGGTGGTTCCACGTATGGGTGTGGTGGTGGTGGCTGCTGGACCGCCTGTGTTTTCTTGGTGTTGACTGTCAGGCCAAAATGAGCCCAAGGATTTCAGAATCGATGCACACTTTGTGGCATCTCAGCTTCAGAGGCTGCATTGAAGGCACAGTCAGCTCGGAGCAAAAAGTCACGCACCAACACCACCTCCACCTTCTTTGGATCCCGCAGTGCCTGGCACACGGTAGGCACTGAACAGATGCCAGTTGACTGGATTGGCCATGGAGCCTTAAGAAATACTCGCTGAATTGAACGGAATCATTTTGTCCAAGCTTCTCATTTCACACGTGGATGAGTGAAGCCCAGAAAGGGTGAGGCATGCCCCGGGTCACACAGGGAAATAGCAGGAGCAGGGATAGCATTTGAACCCACACCCTCTGACTCCACATGCAGAGGCCTCCACGCTAGAAAAAGCCTTGTTCGGGAATAAGACTGCCAGCTCTAAATGGAGAGTACCTACGGGGCTGCCTCCCTGTCTCCCTCCCCGCCCCCCAGCCCCTCACCCTAGCTTGCTTTGGGGACATAAATAAATAAATTCAAAAGAACATCCGGGCCGGCCCTCTGATCTGCATGCATGGCCAAGACAGAACACTGTGTGCTAGCTTAGCAGATAAAGGAGCAAAAAGGAAGGGGGAAAAGGGAGGAGAGAGTGCAATGGCTCAGCAGGGAAGGAGGAACACAGGCAGATGAGGGCCTCTCTTCCTCCTCACCTCCACCCCGGCACGGCATGGGGCACCCAGAGGCCATCATCTCATCTAACCCCCTGCCTCAGCACCCACAGGACATCAAGCTGCACTTTCCCCTTCTCCCCTGATCCATCCAAGCCTGCCCCCACCCCCCCAGCAAGGAGGGCAGAGGACCCAGGGATTCAGAGCCCTGCTGTTCCTTGCCCCAACCCCTAGGAAATGCTCCATGAGGGTAGGGCCTCCCCATGCAAGATTCCAGCATGATAACTCGCACTCATTGCACAGTGAGGTTTTCAAAGCCCTTTCCTGACAGTATATGAGTCCTCTGAAGCAGAGCAAGGGAGCATGATCAGTCCTACTTTCCAAATGAGGAAACTGAGGCACAGAGAGATTAGGTGATTTGCCCAAGGTCAACCGCTCCTAAGGCAGAGCCGAGATCTGAACTTCAATCACTTGTGTCTCAGACATCTATGCCCCCAGCCCCAAGCCAAGGCATAGCATAAATGCTGACCCCATTGGCTCAGGCAGGCTGAGAAAGGAGAGGCCAGTGAATAGAAGGAGAAGGGAGGAAGCCACCCACAGGTAGTAGTTCTCCTTTAAGAAGAGTTCAGGTAAGCCCAGGCAAAGCCAGCAATCCTTGTCCCCGCCCTCTCCAAACACAGTTTCAACATCTCATCCCGTGAGATGAGTCAGCCCGGCATCACATGCAGCTGTGGTTGCTAAGATGACCCACTGACTTGCGGACATTGATGGGAACTGGGCTACGTGAGCACCAGGGCTATGACTGCTCAAGGCCAGCTTCCTGGTATGGAGAGGGCACCCCCACTGCGCGCTGAGACTCAGCTGAGTAAATAGTCTGCCTGCAGCCATCACACCCTCCCACTGGACTCTCTCCCATAACCACTGGGCTTAGGGTCAGCGCAGGGGCCAGGGCTAGGGGTCAGTCTTGTCTGCACTTAGGGCTCCATTAAGTTTTTGGCCAGAGTTAGGGACAGGAGTCAATCTACGGCTGTAGATAAGGTTATTATACACAACCAGGCCCATGGGAAGTCAGAGTTAAAGGTGACTATGGTGTGTCCAGAGCTAGGAGTCAGTCTGCAGCCAAGGCTAAGGCTAATCATTTGACCAATATTAGGGATCTGGCCTGCGGCCAAGAACCTGGACAAGATGCTAACCACTCGGTGTAGCTCATCCCCTCTACCAGAGATAGCTCAGGGTCATTCTGCCAATAGGTCGGGAGCATTGTATTTATTTCACGAAAAACGTTCATACTAGCAATCAAAATACAATGCAACCTGGGCATTCGCTACGCATATACCCTGTCTGCTCTTTCGGGGACCTTAGCACAGCCTAGGACTCACAGGAGACTCTTAATAAATGGTGAAAACTAGCCAGCCTCCAAACCTGGTCTGCACATTAGTCTAGCTGGCTCCATCTCGCCTCCATACATACATACATAGTCCAACCTAAGGTCAATGGTTCCATTTCCCAGATGGGAAGAATGAGGGGACCAATGACCTCAAGGCAAGGACTGACTCTAGGATACCTGGCTATCCATCTCACCCTACGGGATTCAATGAACCAATCGACAAGCCTTTATGAAGCACCTGCTATGTGCCCAGTACTGTGCTAAACACTGATGCCTCCTAGCAATGGGAAAGCTAGCTGGTATAGTAATAGGAAAAAAAAAAATTTGTGGCCAAACGTGGGAGTCAGGAAGATCTGAATTCTAATCCTGCCTCAGACATGTACTAGCTGTATGACTGAGCAAGTCACTTAACTGCTGCCTGCCTCAGTTTCCTCAGCTGTAAAATGGGGATAATAACAGCACTTTAAAAAGATCAAATGATATAACACACGGTAAAGCACTGCAAACCCCAAAGGTTGAAGAAATGCTGGCTATTATTATTAGTTCATTTCTCTGGCACCCCTGAGAGTGATGAATTTCCATGGCTTGGGGGAGGAGGCAACATCTCCTATCTTTAGGGTTTTCCAGGTAAGGCCACAGCTCTGCGCCTGGACAAGCCTGGCTGGGAAGTCTGAGGCCCAGGCTCGGGGCTAAATGCCGCAGGCTCCCCAGAGTCAGGCCAGGGAGAAATGCGGCATGGTGACCCCAGCTGGGCCCTTGTGGGGAAGGATTTTGTGTCCTCGTGGCCCCAAGGACAATGCCATTATTCTTCAGATTTCCAAAACACCCAGAAATCCTAGCCCTCCCGCCCCCTGCACGGGCCAGCAGGGTCCAGCGGCAGCAGACAATGGGCCTCCTGTGTTTGCAGGAACAAGGAGGCCTCCCTTCTCTCCCCACCATTCACGCACCCCCTCTCCACATCTGTCCCTAGGGATGTACGGGGTCAGCAAGGAATTCTGGGGTCCCTCCACCCCTGCCTGACCCCCGCTGCCAAAATCAGCCTCTCGGCACCCACAGAACGAGGCAAGATCTGGGGGAGAAGAGGGATAGATGGGTGGGAAAGGACAGAAGGGGACAGAGGGAACAGAGAGGAAAAGAAACAGAGAAAGAAAAAAAAAAGAGAAACAAAGGGAAAGGAGGGGAAGAAAGGGGTGGGGGAGGAAAAGGCAGAAAGAACAGAGAAGTGGAAAGAACACTGTCTTGAGAATCTGGGGGGCTGGGTTTGAATTTCGAGTCAGATGCTAAGCACCACGTGACCTTGGGTGAAGCATTTAACGTCCGTGGGTCTCAGTTCCCAACAGTTAGAAAAGGAAAAGGTCAGAATAATGACCTCACAGGTCCCTGCCAACTCTCCAGCCATGATCCAATGAGGAAAAGAGAAACAGAGAGAAGGAGAGGGTGTAGAAGTCAACTACAGCAGCCCTTTCACCCTGCAGAGGAAGAAACAGAGGGAAGTGACTCGTCCACAGTCCCATGGCTAAGCCAGGAAGTAACTGAGCTAGGATTCCCAGAAATCACAGGACCAGTAAAAAACAAAAACAACACCATACTAGGCATCCAAGAAGAAAAGAAAAACTGACTTCAAGGGGACTTCTTTTCCTGCCTCTGGGCTTTTGCCCATGCTGTGGCCTCTAGCTGGCATGCCTTCCCCACTTCATCTATTACCAATAGATTTGGCAATATTTGCCCCTATCCCCGCTCTGGTCCCCAGTGCCTCTGTGAGAAAGATGTCATTAGAGCTGTCCTCCAAGGAGAAGGAAGGAGAAGAGATTATAATGTTTACCCTAGAGATCAAAGCTTCAATCACAAACTTCAACTGTCAATGCTAAGAAGGACCTTTTAGCCCAGAAAGTCAAGACAAAGTAAATCAAACGTTTGAATTTTTTTTAATTCCCCTTAGTTTACAGATAAGAAAACTGAGATCCAGGCAAGAAGGATTATATCTCAAGATCACAGCATCAGAGCCAGAAGGGACTTCAGACCCCAACCCCTTCACTTCACAGAGGAGGAAATGAGGGCCCAGAGAAGTAAGGTGACTTTCCCAAGGTCACACAGCTAGTCAGAAGGAGAGCTGGAACGCCAGGCCAGATACAGTGCTCTTCCCACTGGCCTACACGACCCTTAGCTACGCAGGCTGATCCCTTCTGAGTCACCAGCTCAGTGACAGTGAAGATGCTCTGGGACGAGAGACGTGAGGGGCTGGCAGAGAAGGTGAACCCTGTGAGAGAGGGGCCCACCAAGGGGACTCTGGGTAGAGTTGCCAACACAGAAAGGCCGAGGACAAGGACCATGAGGCAAGATGAGGGGCAAGAACCTGCCCCTCCACCCTTTTCAGATGCCAGGACCAAGACCAAAGCCACATTTGCTCAGCCCTGGTTAGGCCACCCCCAGAATCCCTCATTCCCTTTCATTCCATCCATTCATTTCAAACTAAGGACAGTCACCTGTGTGTAGCCCATCCTAATGCCCCAAGCGGCTAGCGTCCTCCCTCCAAAAAGGACAATCTATTTTGGACAAACAGTGTGGACCAGAGCAGCCTCACATATGGCCCGCAGCCTGCCACACTGCCCAAGGCTGATGCGGGGACCAGATTCAAATTTAACTTGAGTGTCATCTTCCCCTAGTCGACTGTAAGCTCCTTGAGGACAGGGACTGTCTCTTTTTCTTATCTGTATGCCCAGAACTTAGCACAGGTCCTAGCACACAGTAGGCACTTTATAAATGTTTATTGAATTGAATTTATTGAAAATAAATTTGAAAACATAGATAACATTATATTTTAAAACTAAGTCAACAAGTGCCCCACAAAAATCCTCAGGTGTGGTGTGGTGACTGCCATTTCTAGGTGAGTTTGACACCACCACCGGTGGAGAGATTTTCACTTCTAAACAGATGGGTTGCTTGGCTAGTTGGTGTCCTGCAGGCCTGAAAAGAACCAAAATGTCCTATGTAGGGGTCCAGGTACAATGCGTCCGACTGTGACCGATCAGACCAACACAAGCTTGGAAAGTTCTACCACGGGTTCATATTGTCTGCCCCACAGAACATAATCCCCTGAGGACAGGGTTCGATTCACTTCCACCCAGACACTGGACCTGTGAGGTAACTGATTCAGGGGACTCCCATTCTCCATGGAGATGAACACCTCCTCTGCACCTTCTAGTATGAGAAAGGTTCCTGGGGCTTTGGGATCAAGTGACTGGTCCAGGCTCACACAGCCAGGAAGTCTCAGAGTCAGGACCTCCTGACTCCATCTGGTTCTCTCTCCCCTAGGCCAAGCTGCCCAATAGATTCTATAAATCTGAGTCTGAGTCACTGCACCTACCAGGCCTCAGTATTTCCATCTATAAAATGAGTATAATTATACTTACCCTCCCCACCTCAGAAGACAATAAAAGTAAGAGATTTGAAAATGCAGGGAAGGTATGTGGCACCACGTGCTCTACTCAACATGCTTCAGCAAACATTGACTGACCTCCTTCTACGTACCAGGCCCTGTTCTAGGTGCTGGAGTTTTAAAGATAGATGAATTTATGGAGTCCCTGTCGTCAGAGAGCTTATATTCAAACCTCAGGGCTGGGCCTGGCAGGCGTCTTTAAAGCCCATGCCACCATGTATGCAGCTTCTCACCCAGCATGTGCCCTCCCACCCAGCACATGTCGCTCCCTGAAATTCAATTGCCTCTTCCTAAAGTGAAGAGATCCAATTATAAGGGGCCAGTTCTAATCTCAGACCCTGAAGGTTCCAGGTGGGCTTTTCTCTGCCTGCCTCAGGCAGGAAAGGTTTTCAAGTGCAGGTAGTAGACCCTGAACCCAAGGTTGCTGCTTCTACTATACCACAGTGGCCCTTCTGGCCCAGCCAGAAGGAAGGGAAAGAGTCAGAGCCAGGCCCAGGAAGGCCACGGGGGTCACCCTATCAACAGACATAAAAAGGAAAGAACAGAACAATTGATGGGGTGAGTCAAGAGTGAAAAGGCCAGTTCTAAAGCCGAGAGCTCCATGAGGATGCCCAGGCAGGTGATAACAAGACTGCCGGCCAGGTGGAGGCGGCAAAGAGGAATGCCAAGGTCCTCTGGCTGTGTCATCCAGCCCCTGCTCCCCACAGGCAGGGCTGCACCCATCCTGACACAGACAGGAAGCATCCCCAAGAACCGAGTTTCTTCCCACCCTTCCCACCCACACCCCCCACAGCCTGTCCTTTCTAGTTCAGGAGCTCTCCCTGAGAGCAGACCTAAATCCCTACCCACCCTTGCAGTCCGAGGCCAATTAGCCTCAGAAGATATCCAAAGAGGGAAAAAAGTACTCTTCGTTTTAGCATGTATGAAAGCCAGAGACTGACTCACTGACCCGATGGGAAAGGCGGCACATCAACCCTTGAGTGATCTTAGGCTGACTGACGGGAGACGCACCACCCAGGGAGCCCCTGATCTGATGGGGGAGAAAACACACACACCAGGAACCTCCCCGAACTATATGATCTTGTACTTGCTGGCCCGGTTCTGCTAATATTCTCATGTCATTTCCTCTGTTTCCTGTCTTCCTTACTATCCTGAAAGCTCCCCGAGAACATAAACCAAGCCCCATTACTTGCTCTCCCTCCATGGTGGTTAGAGCAGGGTTTCCCCCTTTTTGCAGGCAGAAGACTGAGTCGGGCGTCCTGCACGTGCCACTTGCCCTGGCTGAATAATCTTGAGCAAGTCATCTCCTTGCTCCATGCCTCAGTCTCCCCTTCTGTAAAATGAGAGGGTCTAGAAGGTTCCTTTCAGTTCCAAAAGTCTCCATCTGTCTAGATCCAGGCAAGCTATAATTATACTTAGCATTCATCACCTGTACTCAATGCTCATTTACTAATTAGTCCACAGCTGGCCTCCAAACCACAACAGCAGCATGGTGAGACCACAACCCAGAAGATGAAGAAGGACCCAAATACTCACCTCTGGGGCCAAAGGAGCCAGAGCCTAAAACCATGAACTGCTCAAGTTAGAAAAGGTGAGACAGATCTGACCTCAGTCACTTACCAGCTGCTCAAGACTGTGCAAGCCACTTAACCTCTATTTGCCTCAGTTTTCTCATCTGCAAAATGGGGGTAATAATAGCACCCACCTCCTAGGGTTGTTTTGTGAGGATCAAATGAGATAATATTTGTAAAAGGGCTACTACATCCTTGGCAAGGAGGCAACTCCTATGAAGCTCCATGTCCCCCCCCCCACCAAATTGAAGGCCAGAGAGACAGAGGGCAGCCTGGAATCTCTAGCTCTGCCCATTTGGGGAAGCTCAGCCTGCTCCCCAAGGAGGCCAAAGCTCCTGTTCCATATCGGTCTTCATCTCCCTGGCACCATGCCCAGCACTGACATTTCTGAAGTGGTTCCAAATCTGCCGAGTGCCTTACCTACCCTGGCGCACAGAGGCCTCGCCACCACCTGCAAGGGTTGGCACCAGAGAGGGCAGGTGACTCGCCCACAGTCAAACAGCTGCTAAGAGTTAATCTCAGGACTTCCTGACTCTCAGCCCAGTGCCAGATCCACCACACAGCCCTGGGGAAAGCTAATGTTCAGTGGATTGAAAGGCAGACAGCCAGAGCTTGGGTCCCAGAGCCAGCTGACCCGCAGCAAACCCTCCCTGGGCCTTGGCTTCCTTATCTGCAAAGGAGGGAGAGGGGGAAGCCAAATTCAGTTAGGCCTGCGGTGATTTTCATCCTCCTGCTCCCGGGCTGTTGACAAGTGGGCAGTGTACCCCCGCCTTGGCCTCCCAGATCAGCCAGAATGACTCCACTCCCCAAACCAGCCTCTCACTCACCTTCCCCCAGGGACATCTTCTGAGGCGGCAACTGCGGACTCAGGTCTATTCTTCAGCCCCCTCCCCTCCTACCCCACCCCACTCCTGCATGGATTGTCTTCCCCAAACTCAAATGCATCCAACCCTACCCAAGCTGCAGCACCCAGAAGGCACCTCGAAGTGGTCAAGGGCCGTGGAGAGGAGGGGGAGCCTCACACCTCCAGTTTTCATGAAGTCCTGGAAGGAACAGTTCCAACCAGGTTTTTGGAAGGGGAAGGGGAAAGAAGAAAAGGAAGAGGGGAGTCCGAGCGCATTTGGAGCTGTCATTTCTGAGGGAGAGACTGTGGCTCCCAGAGTCCTCAGCTGTCTGGTCCCCAATAGCCCCAGGAAACAAAGAAAAATAAAAACCATCTTTACTGCCGATCCATTACAGGCTTTCATCCCTCCACATAAATACCAAGTCAATACTCTGAGACACTGCTCTGGTAATGTCACTGCCCTGATCAAAACACTTCCTTCAGTGATTTCCCTATAGCTTGAAGGAATGAGGGCAGTTAGGCAGCGAGATGGAGAATGAGATGGAGTCAGGAAGATCTGAGTTCTAATCCTGCCGCTGACACTTCCTGGTGGTGTGACCTTGGTCACTAACTGCTCTCTGCCTTAGTTTCCTCATCTGTCTCTCAGGGGGTTCTTGTGATGGAACAGGATCTTCCACTTAAGATCTTCTGCAAGATCTTCTCAGATCTCAAAGCAGCTCAGGATGACGGATGGATATGCAATCAAGCTACTCATGCCTGTCTGAGACTCTTACTAGTTGGGTCACCCTGAACAAGTCACTTAATCTCTATTTGCCTCAGTTTTCTCAACTGTTAAATTAATAATAGTTCCTATTTCATATGGCTGCCATGGGGATCAAATGATATTTTAAACAGATAGAGATATATAGATAGAAAGATAGATACAAACCTTAGAGCCACATATAAATTCATGCTATCATTTTAGACTGAGTTTTTAAAGACCTCAGGATTGAAGGAGGTATCACTCCTTCTCCCTACTCCACCCCGCCCCATCTGAATCCTTACTGTCTCTCTGTTTTTCCTGATGTCTAACCTGGATCCCTGGGAGTAGACCGTTCAAGTCCCGGTATTTTCTTTGTTCTGTCTGCAGGGCCGCCTCCTGGTGCTGGAAGATTGTTATTAGAAGACCTTCCCAGCCTTCCCCTCCCCATCTTCCAGACATCCCCTGCCAACAGCTCCAGGCTAGCTGCTAAAGGGTCAGGAAAAACAACCCACTCAGCATTTTCCACCAAACCTTTCATAATCACTTAACAAGAATTTTTGCTTATGAAAATCACAGTCAGAGTATTCAGTTCCCTTTTTGTCTACCCCCTTCCCTCCTGACTCCAGCTTAAAGCCTCTGCTCCATCAAAAGCCTCCAGCCAGAAAAACCTTATCCCCAAAACCACACTCACGATCACAGCATCAATCAACCCACCCGATGGCCTGTCCATCTAGGCAAGTCCCACCTGCCCAAACTACTTCCTGTTGTGATCTTGGACAAATGGCCTCACCTCTCTGGGCCTTGGTCTTTTCATCTATAAAATGGCAAGATTGGACAAGATCATCTCTGATATCCCTTCCAACTGTCAATCCATGATCCCATGGTCCTTTCCCAGCCCCGATTCCCTGGAAGTGTAACTTTCCCAGACCCAGAATCACAGACCCCATAACCTCAAAAGATTCTAGTCTAGCCTTTAACTGACCAAGAATCCCCTCTTCAATATTCTCAACAAATGGTCATCAGGACCTTTCTCAAAGGCTTCCTGTGACCAAGCTCTTAACAAGGGGTGATAAACCCAGGGAGCAGAAATGAGACCTATGTATTTTTGGACATGGCCAGTGTGAGAATTTGTTTTGCTTCACTATGCATATTTGTAACAAGAAGGTTTTATTTTTCCACTGGAGAAGAGGAAGGTGGGGGGGGGGAGACAGAGTGACAGAGAGAATAGGTATTTGTTAATATTTTAAATTTTTTTTATTTAAAAGACCTTAAGTAGGGGAAAATCCACCATCTCCCAAGGGAGCCCATTTCATAGGAGCATAGATCTTAGAGCTGGAAGTTAACTTAGAGGTTACTGAGTCCAACTAATTCATTTTACACATAAGCAAACTGAGGTTCATTAGTTAAGTCACTTGCCCAGGGTCACACAGCTAATAAACATCTAAGCGAAGGCTCAAACCCAAGTCTTCCTTGACTCCAAGACCAGCACCCTATTCACTATACCATCTCGATAGCTCTCATTGTTAGTAAATGTTTCCTTTCACCAAACAGAGTCAATGGGTCACAATGGAAAGTGGGCGGGGAGACAGAAGACCTGGGTTCAAATCCTAATTCTACCACTTACTACCTGAATGACCCTGAAAAATCATTTTACCTTTTCAGGCTTTTATTTCCTCATTTGTAAAAAAAAAAAAAAAAAAAAAAGTGGATGGGACCAGATGATCTCTAAGGGCCCACTTAGATCTAAATCTAGGCTCAGATGACTTAAAGATTTTAATGGCACAATCTCATTTAACTCTCTTAACAGCCCTGTGGACAAGGCAGGAACAGTATTAGCCCCATTTTACAGATGGAGAAACTGAGGCTTAGAAAGGTTATAATTAGCTTAACATTATAATAAACCACAACTCACCCCCTCAGTAGCCTGTGACTATTTATTCTACCTCATTGCCATTCTCTGGTTCTTGTGAAGGTTTCTTGTTCTTTCCTTGTTCTAAGTTCTGGTCCCCGACTGAACTCTGGGTTTCCCCAGTACAAAGGTCACGTCTTCTCCGTCTTCTACCTCCCCCACAGGCCCCCACACACATACGGAGCAACCAATTGCTTAATAACATGGAAAAATTAAGAGATTGGACCTGACCGGGAGAGGACCAGCCAGGGGGATTTGAGAGTCACGGCAGTCACCAGAGAGAAGGGAAGGTAGAGCAATCACCTCTTGTTTTCATTCTGATTGCTCAGCCAAGGACAGTGATCTTGGGATTGGACAGGATAGAACGAGAATGAATGGTAAGGAGTTGGTACTCAATTAGCAAAGAGATAATAAGCGGACACCTAAGTTGTTGATGAACTCAAGTCATCAGGACCAAAAGAGCTATATTCTCAGACGCTTAGTGAATAAGCTCCTATTTACAAACCTCTTCAAGGTTTGACAAGAAATGGATATGTGTTATCTCTTTTGATCCTCATAACAACCTGCAAGGTAAGTGCTATTATTATTCCCACTTTCCAGATGAGGAAACTGAAGCAAACAGAGGTTAAGTGACTTGCCCAGAGTCACATAGCTAATAAGTATCTGAGACGAGATTTGAACTCAGGTCTTCCTGACTCCAAGTCCAGCACCAAGTCACCTGTCTGTCTATGCACTTAGCAAATGTGATTGCTGAGCCATTATCAGTGGCCTTTGAAAGACGTGGAGAACAGGAGAGATGCCACAGGATTAGATAACGGCAGATGTCTTGGTCTGCAAAAAGGAAGCATGATGTCTGCAGATTAAAAGTCAGTGATCCTACCTGTGACTCCAAGCAAAATTCTCTAGTGTATTATTTGGTTTTTGTTTGTTTGTTTGTTTGTTTATTCTAGTATATTATTAAAGAGCTGATCAATAAGCATCCATGAAATGTTTCGGAGATCACAAGGAGCCAGCATGGCATCACCAAGAAAGGACCAAGCCAGGGGGACCTCCCTCCCTTGTCTAACGAGGCTCCCAGACCAGTAGACGAAGAGGATGCTGTAGATATTGTTTCCCTCCATTTTTAGCAAAGCATATGACGAAGGGGGTGTCAAAAGTCACTGCTGGCCACCTCAGAAGGGTGTGATCTTACTAAGTAGCATAAATAACATGAGAGAGAGATCAGCTAAAAGATAGTTTGGGTTTGACTCTGAAATAAAGTCAGAAACCAGAGGCCCCTAGACATGGCTGCCATCTTCTCTCTTCACCCAGTGCCCTGGTCCCCTGTTCTGCCCAGCTAAGTGGCAAGGTTGTGCTATAGCAGGGAGCCTTCTTCTGCTCTCCCAAAAATCAAGAGTCAGCTTTTGGGGAGAAGGGAGAGATAAGCACCAGGGACCTTCAGGGCCAGCCTTTCACTCTTGGTAAAGACTCCCACCACCAGCCCTGAGCTAGTTTGTGACTAGCTGCAGTTGAGACCATAAAACCTGAGATATCTACCCCTGCCTATCCTGGCTCCACCAGAGCTGTGCTGGGGGCAACCTGTTACATATCATGACTTCTCCGTTCCTCAGTTTCCCTATTTATAAAATAGCCATAAGGAAGAAGTAGGAAGATTTTGGCTATCATGTCAACACAAAAGACACCTGAATGGACGTTGAAATCAAAAACAAAATGAATAGCTTCCCATTGCCTCTAGGATAAAATATAAACTGTTCATGGTGGCATTTAAGCCTTTCCACATCCTGGCTCCCACCTACCCTTCCAGCTTTCATCTTAATCCCCTTCACACCCCTCCATTTTGGCCAAACTGACCTGCCAGCTCTTCCCAATACGCAACATCCAAACTTCTCCCTTCCAAGCATAAGTCTTGAATATTCCCAGATCATCTCTGTCTCCCTGGCTCTCTAACCATCCGGCTATCTCTTGATCTCTCAGTCTCTCTGACTCAATCTCTGTCAGTCTCTCTGTCTTTCAAACTCTTATCTCTCAATCTCTATCTGACTCAGTCTCTCTCATTCTATCAACCTCTATCTCTCTCAATCTGACTCATTTTTTTATCTCAATCTCTGACTCAGTCTTTCTTTCAATCTCTCTGTTTCTCATTTTCTCTTTCAATCTCTCTGTCTCTCAATCTCACTACACTCTCTGCTCTCAATCTCTCTCTCTTTCAATGTCTATTTGACTCTCACTCTCATTCTCTCTTTCAATTTCCCTCTCAATCTCTCTGTCTCTCATCCTCTCAATCTGTCTCTCACTCTCTTATTCTTTCAGTCTCTGTCTCTCTCTCTCTGTGATTCTCATTCTCTCAGTTTCTCTGTCTCTCATTCTATCAATCTTTGCCTGACTCAATCTCTCTCACACACAATTATTCACTTTTTCCCCTCTTGAAGTAGCTTTCTTACATACTCTGTTTATACCCATTTGTGTACATGACTACTTCTTGTAAAAATAGACTGTAAGCCCATTGAGGGCAGGATGACTTTCATCTTTCTGAGTATTCCCAGCATTTGCCAGACTACTTTGTACTTAGCAAGTAGGAGTTTAATTGTTTGCTGAATTGAATTGAGGCACTAAAATCAGGACCTTTCCAGGTAGAACTCCTTCCCCACAGGGGAGGCAGGAGTAGTATTTGTTTTAACCACCTTCTCTCCAGCAACTTTCCCAAAGAACACTCTCACCAGCTCTTGAATAAAAAGGAGGCTCCCCAAGGCACAGAGAGACCCACCTAGACTGAGGTTTTGAAATACAGTCAAGAAAGTAAGAGCCTTTCATTCCTCGCACACTCTTACCCCCTAGTTCAAAGGCAGCTGAATAAAGCAAACACCAAGTAAGTTAAGAAAGAACAATAGACTTAACTGAAGAGGTTGCCAAGGAGTTCAAAAGGAGAGTTAATAACTCACCCACAGTGGGACAGAACAACAGGTTCCCTCCTGGGTTGAATTCCACTCCCTTGGCTTGGCTACCAGACTCTGGAGCAAGTCACTTAACTTACCTAAACCTCAGTTTTTTCATCTGTAAAATAGGGATAATAATTTCTGTAGGGGTAGGGTTAACCCACGGCACGAGGTTGTTGTCAGGGTCAGATGAAATAATGGAGGCAAAGCACTTTGCAAACCTTAATTAAAGCACCGGATAAATAAATGTCAGCTCCTGCCATTGTTACTGAGTTTTTTGGTTTTTTTTTTTTTTGTTTTGTTTTGTTTTGTTTTTCTTTTTTTATTGAGCAAATTAAGTAAATGAGCAAACATGAATCAATACATAAAGTAATAACAGTCCCTTGACGCAAGTGGTACAGTGCAAATAGTTGGGTTGGAACTCAACTTGGTCATTGTCAAAAGTTACCTGTGTGACCTTGGGCAAGTCCACTAACCTCTCTAGGAATCAGTTTCTTCATTCATATAATAGGGTTCGTTGGACCAAATCACTCCATGATCCTTGTCTAAATCCAAACCAGATGTTTTCTCCCCCCGACATAGTGATGGAAAAGAAATGACTTAATCTTAACCTGGAAGCATTCTTCCAGGCTTTGGTGAGCTGAGTATACCTATGCCTAATGCGTTATCAGCCCACCCTTATGGGGAAGGAGTTCTAGCCACTCAATCACAGCAGGCTTGGCACAGGTGGCTTTGAAGAGACCAGAAGCTGATAAGGAGTAATGTCTACCAGAAAGGACCACATCCTTCAGTCATTGGGCACTAATGGAGCTATTCGCCCAGAAAGACGTGAAATGTAAGTTGTCCCTGGCCATATATGTTCCTTATGTCTGTGCCTTCCGTGGCCTACTATTCCTACTGTATGTATTTATGGGAAACTGTGCCTCAGGTTTATGTGGCGAATGTCCTATTGCACTTTTTTCTTCCAATGCTATTTCTTTAAATATCTTTTGCTTTGAGCTAACGATATAGCGGCTGGGTAACTAGAGAAAATACAAACACATCAGTGGGGGCTCAAGAACTATGCCTTCATGTGGATGTGGCTCTACAGAGTACAGTAAACCTAAGACAGTTACTCTAGGGCCTCCCCATGGGAAACATCCTACATCATTTAAACCTAGTACTAATCCAATACTTTAAAAATATCAACAGCTATTTATTAACTCAACTTGAGTATGATGGCTTATCTTTCTAAATTAATGTCACTATTTGTGAGCCTCTTCTGTGCTTGACCTGTGGAAAATGTGAGGTTTTAAGTATCTACTCGTTCCTTTTCTGTTGCTGGTATTTCATAAGATTTTCTCAAAATGGATGGTGCACTGTCTCTGGGCCTTGGAGATCTGGAATGATAATAGTTGACATTTCTAAAACACTTTAATATTTGCAAAGTATTTTGCATACATTATTTCACTTAATCCTCACAATAATCCTGTGAGGTAACTGCTATGATAAGCTCTATTTCACAAATGAGGGAAGTGGGAACCACACACCAAAGTCTTCTTAAGACTATTGGTAAGTATCTTGAGGAGGACAACCAAGACGGCAAAAGACTCAGAGTCTATGTTATATGAAGACCAGTTGAAGGAGCTGAGCATGCTCAGCCTGGAGAAGAGAAGGCTGGGAGGATGGAGGAGGGGGAGGGGGGATATGGCAGCTGTCTCTAAAGATCTGGAAGATCTGGAAGAGGGACTAGACTTATTCCATTTGGCCCCAGATGGCCACACCAGGGGCAAGGGGAATGAATGAAGATAGACCCCATTAGCCTTTCCCCAAGAAGACGAGCACTTTTCTAGTCTCAAAAAATAGTACTCGTGTTACTGATTTTTTTAAACTTTCAATTTAACTTTATTATCATAATCCAAAGGCATAGATTATACTCAAACACGAGATTAGCTCCTACTCTAGCATAAGACCATGATGGTCCAGAATCTGGGAGGTGTCAGTCTGGTTCACACAGAATAATTGAGCATTTTTTCATTTCTTTGTTTAGTGAGTAGTCTTTCCTGGGAAAGGAGAGGAAAATGGTTCCATAATCCGACAGGGAGGAATAGAATTTTCTATGTTGTTGCTGTTCAGTCATGTCTAACTCTTCATGACCCGATGGACCACAGCACAGCAGGCCCTTTTGTGCTCCACTATCTCTCGAATCTGTCCAAGTTCATGTCCATTGTTTCTATCACACAATACATAATTTTCTATATAACACAATTCCTCTAGACCTTCCTGGGCTTGGATTGGCTTACACTGGCTCTGAACCATATCAGTTCTTTAACCAGCTTGGGTAAAAGCTGCAAAGGGATCACTTGCAGAAGCCAGGAAAAAGGCCCTGACAATCAGAACCAGTCACAAGTGGAAAGGACCGCCTCAAGAAGCCATGGATTCTCCCTCTT
This sequence comes from Vombatus ursinus, assembly GCF_900497805.2. Lineage (NCBI taxonomy): Eukaryota > Metazoa > Chordata > Mammalia > Diprotodontia > Vombatidae > Vombatus > Vombatus ursinus. The sequence continues at coordinate 7,994,307 of NW_020954844.1, forward strand.
TGGAAGCCTTCAAGCAGAGAATAGCTAACTGCTTTTAGGTGTAGGGATTTCTTTCATGAATGGGTTGGACATATAGGGCTGCCAAGGTTCCATCTAATTCACAAATTCTCTGATTCTCTGAAGCTCAGAGTGGTCAAATGATTTGCCCAGGGTCCCACAGCCATAGCTAAGTAAGAATATACCTCAATAAATCAATCAAAAGACCTTAGACTAAACGTGAAGTCTGTGAAAGCCAGTGCATAAAGTGTTCAAATCCAGCCTCAGCCACTTCCTAGCTGGACAAGTTGCTTGACTCTATTTGCCTCAGTTTCCTCATCTGTAAAATGAGCTAGAGAAGGAAATGGCAAACTAATCCAGGATCTCTGCCAAGAAAACCCCAAATGGGATCGTGAAGAGTCACACACAACTGAACAACAACAAATAGAGTTAGCTAGAATGAGGAAGAATTCCAGAAAGTGGATCAGGTGCCTCACTACCATATCTTAGGGCAGACTGAGCTGGGGCAGAGAAACGGAGGAGGTTATCAGCTTTATAGGCATTTCATAGATGATGTAAGCTGAAGATGTCCCAAGGAAAGACTAGCTCTTTCTCCATCTTCCCCTCCCAATGTCTGTCTGTCCACAGACACAATAATATCTTCTCTTGGCTCACTATCCAAACATTTCCAGTAAAATGAATTTGGCCTCCACCACAAAGAGGCCAGGGGTTAACTACAGACAGACATAAATGTAAAGTGAGACAGACAACCGAACCTTTCCCTAAATATTAGTAACTTTCCTAACTGGGAGCTAAGAGAGGATATGACTGAACTAATAATCCCTTATCTAAAATAAACTCATTTACAGCCAAAGAGGAGGGAACCACACAGACCACAGATGCTGTTACATTTCTCCCTAGGCTTAAAATGATTATTGCAACAGGGTATTACAAGTATCAAGGTGGTCCAGTGGATAGAGTACCAAACCTAGAGCCAGGAAGACTTGAGTTTAAGTCCAGTCCTGGATACTTACTAGCTGTAGGACACTAGACAAGTCATTTAACCCTGTTTGACTCAGTTTCCTCATCTACAAAATGAGCCGGAAAAGGAAATGGCAAACCACTCCAGTAGCTCTGCCAAGAAAACCCCAAATGGGGTCACAAACAGTCAGATATGACTGAACAACAACAAATAACATGTATCAAAGAGAAAATTCAAACCAAGGTCTCTCCTGATACTAAGTCAGCTGTCTCCACTTTGATACACTGACTGGCCCATTAGACAGAGGGCCGTATAAAGGATTCTAGCCCCTAAACTGGGCATCATAGAAAATCGTTGAGGACCCAGACCCTTGCCTCCCCCCAGATAATCTTCAGTACCTAAGCTAACCCCCGACCCCTGGCCCTTCACCTCTTTGTCTTAGCACATTTCATCTATCTTACCATTACGGAAGGTATTTACAAAGGGGAAAGCAGAAATTCAGAAATAATCACCAGAATTACCAAAAATTTAGTGCAATGAAAGTAATGGGACCAGAGATGATCTGACCAGTTCAAAGCTTCATCAAATCCATAAATAGGATTTGCAAAAGCACTTTACCTAGGAGACAGAAGTGCAAGCACGCTGGGCATGGTGTCCAAAAGAACCGACTTTCAATCTACCTAACAACAACAATAATAAATAACATTAATGTAGTGCTTTAAGGTTCACAAAGTCAAAATGTTTTACAATTATTATCTCAAGAACCCTGGGAGAGGTAAGTGCTATTAATATTCCCACTTTACAGAATCAATGACTTGGCCGTGGTCATACAGCTAGTGTGTCTGAGACTATACTTGAGCTCCAGTCTCTCTGACTCCAGGCCCAGCACTCCATCCACTGTGCCCCTAGCTGGTAGCTGCTACTGTTATCCCCATTTTACAGATGGAGAAACTGAGGCAGGAGTTAAGTGACTTGCCCAGGCTCCAGCAGCCACTAAGTGATTGAGATCAGATCTGAAGTCAGGTCTTCCTGATTCCAGGCCCAGTGCTCTATCTACTGAATCACCTAGCAACATTGTATTCTCAGCACTAATGATATTTGAGATAACAGGACTGGAAAGCAGGAAGCCTTCTGAGTCTACCCTTGCTACAACTGTATAAATTCACTTCTCAGTCAACACCCTAGACCTCACCTGCTGCCTCCAAGGGATGTAGGAGAGGGCTGTTCCCAGGGCTGCTGAAATCACAGATACTTATCTCATTCTGGTATTACTGGTATTGGGGGAGAGGCAGCTGGACAGGTGATGTCACTAGGGGAGGGAAGAACGCACACTGCTCAGCAACTATGAGCCTCGGTAACTGGCCTGGACCATCCCCATCTACAGTTCGGTCCACAGCATCCTTCTGAAGAAGGTGCTGCTGAATAAAGTGTTTTTCAGCCATCTCAGTCACAAACGATTTCATGTTTCTATTTGGGGTTTTCTTGGCAAAGATACTAGAATGGTTTGCCTCTTTCTTCTCCAGCTTATTTTACAGATAAGGAAACTTTGGGCAGCTAGGTGGTGCAGTGGATAGAGCACAGCCCTGGAGTCAGGAGAACCTGAGTTCAAATCCAGCCTCAGACACTTGACACTTACTAGCTGGATGACCCTGGGCAAGTCACTTAACCCCATTGCCTAGCAAAAAAAAAAAACGAACAAACAGATAATGAAACTGAAGCAGTGTTAAGTGACTTACCCCGGGTCACACAGCTAGTAAGTGTCCAAGGCTGGATTTGAACTCAGACGTTCCTGACTCTAAGCTTAGTGCTCTATCCGCTGCACCACCCAGATGCCCTTAACAGAGGAGTAAACTGAGGCCCAGAAAAGTCAAGTTCCTTCCCAAGAGTCTCACAGTTAACAAATATCAGAAGTGAGATTTGAGTCTTTCTGACTCCAGGTGGGATTCTTGGAGAGAAAACAAGCTGCCCACTCCCTTAGCATCCTCCCTACCCTTCCCCAGGAATTATCAGTGAATCAATAGGTGGTTAGTAAGCATTAGGGCCTTCCATCCAAAGACAAAAGTAAGGAAAGAGACTGAGAAGCTGGGGCCATTGCAGGGGGCTAAGTCACCCAAGATGCATAATAGGTCAATAGGCCAGAGACAGACGCTGGCCCTGTGATATCCCTGGCACAGGAAATTCCTGATAAGACAACTCTCTCTCCCAGTACAGGTTGGCACCTTCTCTACAAAGTATGGTCCTAGGGACTTGCTCAGAGCACTTGAGTTACGTGACTTGCCCAGGGTCACATAGCCAATAGGGATCAGGTCACCAAGGCTTTAAATCTAAAATAGTGCTTAGCACACATTAGATGCTTTATAAATGTTTATTGACTGACTGACTGACACACTGCCTCTAGACCAGAGAATCATAACCATTCTCATATCTTGGTCCCCTTTGGCAGCCTGGTGATACCAATGGATCTCTTCTCAGAATCATGTTTTTACATGAGATGACAAAGGAAATCAATTATACTGAAATAAAGATGCAGATTTGCAGGGGGGTTTTTCCTATCCAAGTTTACCTTCAATTGATTTATGGACCCCCAGGTTAAGAATCCCTATGCTACACCAATAACTAACCCATTAACTAAGCCACTTGGCTTGACCCAGTAGTCTATATTGCCAGAGCCCATTGTATGTCAGCGACACTAACTCCAAACCAATTTGGTGCTAGGAATGGGCAGAAACCCTCGGAGGCCCCCCAGTCACTCCCACCACCCTCCCACCCTACCTCTCCACCCCCCACCCGCCACTGAGGAAGGGGTTTCTTCCCAAATGTTTCCAGTCTCTACCTCTGAATCCTACACCACCACTCCTATCATCTTGCCACCCACTCACTCAATACATCTCAGCCAGGATGTAGCCAGAGGTTAGAAAGAATCTTAAAAGAGTCAGTGGGAGGATCTCCTGTCCTTGGCAGACTTCCCCTTTCCTTTCTCCTTTTCAGGTTCTAAAAGCTCCTGGGCTTCCTGCCCATTTGAGGGGGACAGATGGGGGGAAAAAAGGCAAAGAAAGTTAACAGAGCCTGAACACAGTGGGTTGTGCCAGGAAACTAAGAGGAGAGAGGAGAAGAAATGTCTGGTTTTTTGTTTCATTTTTTGAGTACCAATTAACATCCTCCATTCAGATTACCCTCCCAGGGCCAAAAAGACAAAAAAAAAAGAAAAAGAAAAAAGAAAAAAAGCCTTGGGAAAAGCTAATGTTCAAGGCAGGCCATAGTAGGTAGTGACTTACCAGGTATGATTTGAGGTTAACATATCTGGGGCAGCTAAGTGATGCAGGGGATAGAGCACCAGGCCTGGAGTCAGGAAGACTGGAGTTCAAATCCAACATCAGATACTTCCTAACTGTGTGAGTCTGGGCAAGTCACTTAACCCTGTTTGTCTCAGTTTCCTCATCTGTAAAATGAGCTGGAGAAGGAAATGGCAAACCGCTCCAGTATCTTTGCCAAGAAAACCTCAAATGAGGTCACGAAGAGTCAGACATGAGAAACAACAACAAACATAGGAGTTCCCACTGCTGCCTTATGACTCTCAGTAAGTCACTTGCCCTCACAGGCTTCACTTTCCTCATCTGTAAAATGGAGCTCTTGCACAAGATCAATTCTGAGATGTGATGAATGATCCCATTACAGACACCAAAGTCGGTCCTGCCTCCCTGCCCCATCCCAACAAGTCATCTCCCAGAGGCCTATCACAGTGCAGGGAATTCCAACCTTAGAACACCAGTCCCTTGGGTGACTTCATTGGTTCTAAGCAACTCTCTAGGACATAAAAAGACATAAAAGAGAGGGCCATTGATCGAGGGAGTATCTTCACCTGGGCGATCCCTCTGCTTAAGGGGGTCTCCTTTCATAATGGTCGAGCCCTAACACGTGTGAGTGTGATGATTGGCTACTCCCTAAAAGAGGAGGGGGAGGTGCTGGGTGCCAGTGAGAAAAGAAGGATCAGGAAACTGGGGGCTCTAGGGGAGAATGAGGACCTGGTGAGTGATAACCTGTGGGGGACAATCGTGTCCTTCCTCTTTTCCAACAGACACCGCCTTCCTGAAGGCAATCAGGGACTTTTCCTATTGCAGAAGAAGATTCATTGCCCGGCGGATTCTGGGAGCCTGGCTCTGAGGCAGCACGAGAGCCTCGACCCCATCCCTGGAGTGGCAGCTTTGGACGAATAACCAACCTTCCCTGGCCGGAACCTCCTCATCTGCAGAATGAGGAGGTTAGGCTAGGCCACCTCTGAGGTCCCTCCCAGATCAACTTCCACAACCCTAGGGTTCATATGTAACAGATCCTCTTCTCTCTCTTCCCAAGTCCTCACCTTAGCCTAGACCCTTGTCAAGTGGTGCCTGCCTCCAATCTCCCCCTCTTATCCTGCACACGCTGCCAGAGTAATCAGCCTAGAATCCTGCTTCAATCATGCCCCTCCCCTGCTCCAGAACCCTGCACTGTTATCTTCTTTATGTTCTTTTCAGTGCTTCTGTTATATCCCCCCTCATCCTCCCCACCCTGGGCAGAATGGCAGCCGCTCTGATCAATGAGGAATGAAGACCCTTGAGGGAAGGGCTGTGTTCAAGGTTGTCCTTGCATGCCCTGGGCAGCTCCTGACACACGGGTTGGCACTGGACACAGGGGGTCATGCAGGGAAACCTGGAGGAGAAGAGAACGGTCCCTGCCTTCAAGGAGCTTATATTCTAAACTGCTAAGCATTCAAACTCTGCCTCAGAAAGTGCAGCTCTGATAGGTTGGCCACACTGTTCAAATGCAAAACGTCAGCTTGCCAAAAAGACTATTTTATGGAGAACTCACACAGGGCAAGCATTCACATGGTGGTCAGAAGAAGCGATACAAGGACACTCTCAAGGTCTCTCTTAAGAACTTTGAAATTGCTTGTGTGACATGGGAGAACCTGGCCCAGGACCGCCCAGCATGGCGCGCCCACATCAGAGAAGGTGCTGCGCTCTCTGAACAAAGCAGAATTGAAACAGCTCAAAAGAAATGCAAGACGCCCAAATTTAGAGAATCCACCTGAAATGTTCACATGGACTCTTTGTGCCCAACCTGTGGTAGAACATTCTAAGCTCCTATTGGTCTGATCAGTCACGGTCGAACACACTGTAATTGACTCTAGCACAGTGATGTCATTTTGGTGCTCTTCAAGAATGAAGGACAACAGCCATTCTAAATGGAAGACAGCACATGTGTGTATCACACACACACACACACACACACACACACACAACCCTATGACCTGATTCTATATGATCTCTCTGGCATCAAATTCAAGGTTCCCTGTGATCTGATTCTAAGCCTACCTTTATCTCCTCCCTACATGAATTTTCCATCAACCAGGCTAGTCTCCTCGTTGACCTCCCCCCCTATATCATACTCAGTCCCATCTCTGTACCTTTGCTTTCACTGTTCCCACTACCAGAACTGCCTCTCCCTTCTCTCTGCTTTTTCCAGTTCATCCATCACCTTTGTAGTCTTCTTACTACAAGGTAAATACTTCTTATTTCTTGTTCCTCTCTATGACCCAATGACATCACCTCCCAACTCTGCCCCTTTTCATTGGCTCTCCCTCATGCCTAGAACACTCTCCCTCCTCATCTCGCTTCCTTCAGTTGAAGTTCCATCTTCTGCCTAAAGCCTCTGCCAGTCTTCATCAAGCACAGCAGTGCCTTCCTTCTGAGCCTACCCCCACTTTATCCCATCTGTATCTTGTTTGGGCATTGTTATTTCTCCTGCCAGACTGGGAGCTCCTTCAGGGGAGGGTCATTCTTTGTGCACCAAGCCTAGCTTACTGACTGACATTCAAGGACCAATGGAAAAGTCCAGTGTCCTGCAGGGAGTCTTCCCTGACCATCCCATCCCCTTAGGATCTTTCCCTTACTCTGCACTCCTCCAGCACCAACACACCATCTCATAAGAGTCTCATGTTGTTTTGTAATTGTTTCTTCTTACACATGGCCCTCTTTTCTCTGAGACATCCCACTGGCATCTCAAACTCATCATGTCCAAAACTGAACTCACTATCTACCCCCTAGATCTGGCCCTCTTGCAAAACCTCCTCAAAACCTCTGTGCAAGGAGCCATCATCGTCGAGATCACCCCGGCTTACAACTCCAAATTCACCTTCCCTTCTCTCTTCCTCACCTCCTTTATTCAGTCAGTTGCCAAGTCTTGTAAATTCCACAACATCTGTCCCAGCAGCCCCCTGTCCTCCACTCACCTGGCCACTACCCTAACTTGGGCTCCCATCTCAAGTGTAGTAATAGCCCAGCTTCTAGTCTCTCCTCTCTCTAATCTGTTCCCCACACAATTGCTATTTACAGAAATGTCTAGCTGCTCGGTACCGTGTTAGGCACTGGGATTTGAAAAATTAAGGACAAAACTGAAACAGTCCCTGCCCTCATGAAGCTTATATTCTAAAGGGAAGGCAACATGTATGTCGTACACACACACACACACACACACACACACACACACACAATAAAAGGTAAAAGGGTTGGAGTAAATACCAGCAGCTAGGGTGAGTAGGAAAGGTTTGATGTAGAAGGTAGCACTCCAGTTGGGTTTGGGGGCGAAACTAAGGATTCCAAGGTAAAAGTGAAGAGGGGAGGCATACCAGCCTGGGCAAATGCATGGACACGGGTCCGAGGAACAGTAAAGTTAGTCTGACCTTATTACTCGCCTGCTCAAAAATGGCTCCTGATTGGCTCTAAGGTGAATCAATCAATCAATAAACATTTATTAAGTGCCTCCTTCATGCCAGGCACTGCACCAAGACATAAACACCTTTATGTGTCTTCTCCCATAAAAATGTAAGCTCCTTGAAGGCAGGGACTGTCTTTCTATCTCCTTATTTTTGTATTCACCAAGCTTACTTAGCACAGTGCCTGACTCATACTAGATGCCTAATAAATTCTGGTTGATTTGACTTGGGACCATCTTTCCAGCTTTATTTCACATCATTCGCCTTTACACCAGCCAAACTGGACCATACTGGCAGTTTCCCCAACATAACATCCTTTCTCGGCATCCTCCCAGGCTCTCAGCCCCCCCAAGTCTGGCCAGGCCTGGCATGTCCTCCCCTCCTGATCCACAACTCAGAATCCAAAGATCTTCACTCCAGAATCAGCACTAATGCTGCTGCTTCTTCAAGCGCAGTCTGCAGGGTTTGACTCTCTCCCTCAAAGATTTATGTAAGATTCGAGGACCTTGTGTTGAGAGCAAGAAGGGCCCTGAATGGCCAGCTGGGCCAAACCCCTCATTTTATAGAAATGAAGAGGAATGACTTGCCCAGGGTTATACAGATAGTACAAGATTGCAACCGAGATCTAATCTCCCCTCCCCCCAGCAGAATGGAAACTCCTTAAGAACAGGGACTATCCTGGTTTTGTCCTGGTATCTCCAAGCAGTCTTTTTGTTGTTGTTGTTCAGTCACCTCTGATTCTTTGTGGCCCTATTTGGGGTTTTCTTGGCAAAGATACTGGTGTGATTTGCCATTTCCTTCTCCAGTTCATTTTACAGATGAAGAAACTGAGGCAAACAGGATTAAGTGACTTGCCTAGGGTCACACTGCCAGTATGAGTCCTCCTGACTCCAGGCCCACCATACTATTCACTATGCCACCTAGCTGCCTCCAAGGTGCCTAGCACTTTGCATGATGGTACTAAAAGCCTGGAGGCCACATGTGACCCTCTAGGTCTTCAAGTGCAGCCCTTATTCTGTGAAGTTTGGATTTAGTCAAAGGGCCACAGGTCCCCCCACCCCTGTGCTAGATAGTAGAGGCTTAATAAATGCTTGCCAAATTGAATTAAAATTAATTAATTAATTATTAATCAATCAATCAATTAATTGAACATACCTATCTGGAGACAAAGCCCCTGCCATCTATCCCAGGAGAATAATTGTGATGGAAAGAGAGGTGAGCACTTTATTAAGTTCCTAGGAAGGTATCTGGGGCCAGAGCAGCCTTCATACCCCTCACACAACTTGGAAAGGCACACTAGCCTACTAACTGCCCTCCCCCATCTCGGGCAGAAGCTGGGAATTTCTGCCACTTGCTGATCAACCCCACCCCTCCTGCACTGTCTGTGAAACCTCCACCTGAAGCTGTCCCAGCCCGGTGAGGTCAGAGCTGTTGCCAAAGATACCAAGAAGCCTGAAGAACCAGGAGGCAGGTGGGTGTGGGGAGTTACGTGGCAAGAATCCATCAGTCAGCCCAGCCCAGCCCAGACAGGCCCACGGGATCCTGGCAGAGAGAGAGAAGGATGGGGACAGAGGCAGAAACGGGGGACAGAGAGAGAGTCATCGCGAAAGGGAGGGACAGTACAGGAAGAGAGGCAAAAAGGCAGCCACACAGAATGGAAAATGAATGATAGGGAGAAGGGGGCTGAAGAAACCTGGGAAAAGATCTGAGCTCTGGAGCTAAAAAGGACCTCCAGATCCATTTAACCCAACTTCCCCATTTTACAGATGAGGAAACTGAGGCAAATAGAAGTTAAGTGTCCGAGGCTGGATTTGAACTTAGGTCTTCCTGATAGCTACAGATGTAGATATAGTTACAGATATTGATATAGATACAGATATAGATACAGATGTAGCTATCCCAGGCGATGAGGTGGCACAGTGGATAGAGTACCAAGCTTGGAATCTGGAAGACTTTTTCCTGAGTGCAAATCTAGCTTCCAACACTTACTAGCTCTGTGACCCTGAACAAGTCACTTAACCCTGCCTTGGTTTCCTTATCTGTCAAATGAGCTAGAGAAGGAAATGGCAAATCCCTCCAGTATCTTTGCCAAGAAAACCCCAAAATGGGATCATAAAGAGTAGGTCACAACTGAAACAAATGAACAACACCAAAAATAAATACCTGTGTATAAATTTCTTAAAAAACTTGTTTATTCATAGAGTGAAATATAGGAAAACAATTTAAAGTCACCCTTCTTCCCAACAAAAGTACATGTGTCTTTGGACCTTAAAGAGAAATTAAATGGCACATTTTAATACTTCGGAATAGGCTGAAATTTTAAGCAATTAATTTTTTTCTTTTTCCTTTTTTTTTTGCAATAGTCGCAGAACAACATTCAGTTAACTCTTTGGTCTTTTAAAAAATATTATATATATATATATATGGATGGATGTATATGGATGTGTATGTGTGTATATATACATACATATATATAATTACATATAATATCTACCTATTTGCATGTTTTCTCCCATTAGACTAGAGCACTAGACTGTAAGCTCCCTGAAGGCAGGGACTGTCTTCTTGCCTTCTTCTGTATCCCCAGCACTTAAACCTCCTGGCACGTCATTAAGTTCTTACTAAATGCTTGCTGATTTGGTTTAACTAAAGACCAAACTCACACAAAGACCCAGAGACCAAGGCCATCTTGTCCAATTTCCTTATTTTTATAGTCGAAGAAACCAAAGTTGAGGAAGATGAGAGAGTTTCCTAAGGTCACACAACCATTAGAGGCTAGGTCTCCAGAGCCAGTGGGGGAGAAGCAGATATACAGAAGGGGAGAGACTGAGAAAAGAACAGGAGAAGGAGGAAAAGACCAGTAGGCATGGAAAGGGGTGGGGGTGGGAGCATAGGAAACGGAAAAGTCAGGGTAGGGAGAGAAGGAGAGAAAAGAGAAAGAGAGGGAGAGGGGGAGGGAGAGAAGGAGAGAGGGAGGGAGGGAGAGAAAGAGGGAGAGAGAGAGAAAGAGAAGAAATAGTTTGGAAATGGTTTGAAAACAGCAAGTTTATTTTTATATTAACTGATGGGGGAGAAAGGAAGAAGTGGGAGAGAAGAAAGAAAGAGGAGGAAAATGAGAGAGCAGAAGAGATGGAGAGAAAGGGAGAAAGAATTGCTGAATGAGTGAATGAATGAGCATGTGAGGGGACAAAACAGGAAAGAATAAAAGTTAGAAACCAAGAACAGTGAGGCAAATACCGCTGATGGGCAACTGGAATTTTCAGAGAAAGAATGTGCCCATGGCTCTGCATGCAGGGATGACGTGCTGGGACTTGTAATTCACGCGGGCTTGTCCAGGGAGCCAGTTACTCTTGGGTCATTCCAACAATGTCCAGCTCTAGGCCCAAAGGCGCACGCACGCAAGCACGTGTACACACACACACACACACACACTCTCCATCGCCTCCAGCACTGAATTCCAGGCTTCTACCACCAGCCAGGACATGTGGCCAGACACCCAGTGGGGAATGCCCTTCCTGTCCAGGTTTCATTCACGAGCAGGGGCTCCCAGCCTGAGCCTCAGTTTGCCTTAGTTCTTTGTGTCTCTAGGTTTCTCTAACAGTTCTCTTGGACATTAATCACAAGGAATACAACCAGACTTGCCCTCATCTGCAGTCAGCTAGGCCCAGGGGGAATTCCCTCTGGGGAAATAGGGCCCCAGTATTCTTAGAACACAGCCAGGATCAAGTCACTCTTGGAGTCAAAAATCCTATGTGGTTTCCTGTTGTCTACTACCAAGAGAAGAAGTATAGATCACATTTATATAGGCTTCGAAGTTTGCCAAGATGGCTATAGATATGTGTGAATGTGTATGCACACACACACACATATATATATACACACACCTATACACATATATACATGTATGTATATTTATGCACGTATAGTTTTATGTACATATACACACATATATGCATACAGATGCAATTTGATTACATTATGTACATTAAATCTCATTTGATTCTCCACAACAAATCTTTTGCTTTGGTGTGGGTACCATCCCCATTTTACAGATGAGGAAACTGAGGCTAAGAGAAGTGAAATAATTGGCCTATAGTCAGATGAGTAATAAATTACAGACCGGGGATTTGAACCCAAGTCCTCTGACCCCCAGCCAATCATTCCACCATCTCACACTGCCTCTCCCCAGCTCTCTGGATTGAATTCACAACAACTATTTATGAAGCATCTACAACATAAACTAAGAATTAGAGTCAGGAAAGCCTGGATCTGGCTCCTGCCTCAGAGGCCTACTGGCCCTGTGACTAGAGGTGAGTCAGAGGACCCCAGATGGACATACAGCCAGGAGAGGCCTCCACGGTCCTCAGGGCCAATGCCCTCATGTTACAGGGGTGAAATAAGGTTCTAGAGTCCCAAGGCTCCAGGGTCACATGGCAGGTTTCTTGGAAAGCCAGGATCTATGTCCAAGCTTTGCTTCCAAAGAAAACTAATCCTACTACACAAAGCCTCTACTTTTGGTCCCAATTTCTGCCTGGTTGATACATCTGCCTGGAATTTGGGGGAAATGATACAACTGCCTAGAATCTGGGGAAACCCAGTGCCTTCCAAAGGTCCTGACATACACAGTCAACTCAATTATCCATGGTAGTATCTCCCATTGTCTCATAAGAATGTAAGCTTCTTGAGGGCAGCAATTATCCTTACTTTTTACTTCTATCTCCAGGGCTTAACAACAGCACCTGGTATGTAATAGACGCTCAGTAAATGCTTGGTGACTGATAGCAGTGAGGAGCTGAGCAGTGTGATATCTTCTCCAATGGTGGGTAAGCCAAGGAGAATTCAATGAAGAAAAGAAATAATCGAGGCAGCTAAGTGGCGCAGTGGATAGACCACCAGCCCTGGAGTCAGGAGGACCTGAGTTCAAATCCAGCCTCAGACACTTGACACTTACTAGCTGTGTGACCCTGGGCAAGTCACTTAACTCCATTGCCTAGCAAAAACAAAACAAAAATCTCTGAAAATATTTCCAAGGGCTTTGGAATAATCATGTCGGAGGGTTTCCCCTCCCCTCCACCCAGCCCTCACCCTTCCCCTGCTGCAGATGAACATTTCTGATGCTGTTTGGTTCAGGGAATGGTCAGTGGGACTTTCCAGTGGTGGGCACTGCAAGGCTGGTCCCAAGCAAGCCGCTGGCAGTCATCTGAACATGCCTGGCACCTTCTCTGACCACAGACTCTTGTCCATCCCCTCCCAGACGCCTGTGACCGGGGATCATACCCATGGGAGCCGCCGGGTGCCTGCAGATGACCCTCCTTCCACCTGAGGGGACAGACGGCCACTCCTCTGCTACCTGCCTGACCTTGGCTCCTAGAAGCTGCTTCAGACCTTGGAGTTGAAAGGCCCTGTTGAAGTCATCTTTTCCATCCCCCTGCCTCCACACCAGGCAGAAGCAAACCAGAGAGTCTCAATAATGTCCCCCCATCCCAGGCTAGATGTATAGTTCTTAGAGCCAGAAGGAACATATTGGCCAATCCTTATATCGTACAGAAGAGGAACAGAGGCCAGAAGGCAAACAGCCGTCCTCTTGGGCCTTTGGTAGGGGCGCTAGGGGACCATGGGAGCTGTCAGCTCTGGAGTCCCCACCTGCTTCTATCCCTTTGTGAATGTTCCCTGATGGAGAGGTGAGATTTGAACCCAGCTCCTCTGACCCTGGATCCAGCGACCTTTCTACTTTATTCATAACGTAAAATGCTGATTAAGCATCTATTGTTCAAAGGGCACTATGCCAAGATAATAACTAGCATTTCTATAGCACCTCCAAGTCTGCAAAGCACTTTCCAAATATTACCTCATCTCCTCCTCATAACAACCCTGGGATAGAAGTTCTACTACTATTATCATTTTACTGATAGAGAAACTAAAGCAAACAGGGTTAGGTGACTTGCCCAAGGTCATACTGCTAGGAAGTATCTAAGACCAGATTTGAACTCACGGCTTCCTGATTCCAGGACCAGGGCTCTATCCACCTCACTGCCTTTAAGATGCTGGGAGACATAGAAATTTTAACCAAAATATAGTCCTGGCATTCATGGCCCAACTTCCTGGGCCCTTCCTCCTCAGGAAACACCCTCTTCTCTGGTCAAGCTGGTCTTTCTGTTCCCCTAACATGTTGTGGCCATTTCTGCCTCCCAATCCTTGATCATGTTCTCCCTGCCCCACTCAGGAATGCCCTCCCTCTTAATCAGGATAGGTCACAGACCTATGTTTGCATACATTTACATATATACATACACACACACACACACACACACACACACACACACACACAGATATTTGGCCCTAACATTTGCAAAGCACCTCATATTCCATATCTCATTTTAAGTCTATCAACAGCCCTGCCAAGTGACCATTGAAAGAAGTAGGATCCCCATTTTACAGATGAGAAAACAAAGGCAGCATAATACAGGCAGAACACTAGACTTGGAGTTGAGAAGTCCTGGGTTCAAATCTTACCTTTGACATTCACTGTGACACTGGGCAAGAAACTTCGCCCCGTTGGTCTCAGTTTCCTCATCTGTAAAATGAGGGGTTCGGACCCTCTAAGGCCCCTAAATCTGAGGTGCTATGACATGCCCACAGTCATATGGCTAGCAGGTATCAGAGGTAGGATTTGAACATGGGTCTTCCTGACTACAGCCTCAGAATTCCATCCTGTATTTCATTCTCTTCACTGTTTCTCTATGTCATGTCCATTCCTAAGTTGACTTTACCAGCACTAGGTAAATGTTTCATTAATGTTTATGTACAATAATTCCCCCTGGTGTCAAAGAAAAACAATTAAGAGTCAGAGAAACCTCATCTGACAACGTATACAATACTCTGCCCCAGCAGTACACCACCTCTCTGCTGTAAAAGAAGATTAAAAACTACAAGCTAATATTATTTTCATTCCAGTCCCATCTCTCCCAGGAATTCTCCCTAAACTAAGGAGGCCATACTGATCTCCTTCTTTAAAATCTTACAGTCTTTTTCTTTTTTTTTTTTTTGGAGTCAATTGGAGTTAAGTGACTTACCTAGGGTCACACAGCTAATAAGCGTCTGAAAGCAGATTTGAACGAAGATCCTCCTGAATCCAGACCCAGTCTTCTATCCACTGGGCCACCTAGTTGCCCCCAGTCCTTCTTGATCAAAACAAAACAACCAAATAAATCAGCATTTTTGAATGCTGTCTCACAGCTATGAGTGCTATCACCCACCATACAGTCTTTGCCTATCTCCTTCACACAAACCACTAGAGAAATGCTTTATTAGCTCCTGACTGACAGTCTCTTCCTTCAGTTTATAGAGGCTGACATCTGATCACCAGGAAGTTCAACTTGCTATCTGGCCCTGACATATGTTAAACTCACCCGCCTGGGGTGGCCTGGGTAGAAAAGAAATAAAGAGGGGATCAGGCCAGTGGCATCCTAGAATAAAAGAAAGATCACCAAGCTAAGATCCAGAGGGTAGGGTGGTGTAATAGAAAGCTAGAAGTCAGAAGACCTGCCTCTTCCTAACTCTATGACCCTGGATAAGTCACTTTGCCTGAGCTTCAGTTTCCTTACCTGTAAAATGACAAGGTTAATTTGGTCAGGCTGTGAGCCTGGGAACAAGGACTCTCTTTAGCCTTTTTCTGTGCCCCCAGTGCTTTAGCACAGTGCCTAGCACATAGTAGGTCCTTAATAAATGTTTCTGTCTCTCTTTTTTTTTTTTTGAGGCAGTTGGGGTTAAATGACTTGCCCAATGTCATACTTCATAAATGTTTTCAGACTATTAACTGATGATTTCTGAGATCTTTTCATGCCCTGATCTCCCATAATTATTGACCTTGCTATCCAGCAATCCCTTCCACCTGGTGACTTTCCCCATTGTGGTTCTGATATATATCTCGGGTTGGCATAATAAATTAAATGGGAATTTTGGGGAGTTTTGCAGAAGCTGTAGATGACACACAAAGGCCAGCAGACAACACAGAGCCTACAACCAAATACTTAACCCAAATTTTACAACAAAGTACTGTAAATAACCCATAACAGAAAAAGAAAAAAATTCAGATTTCTTCTCTGATACGAAGTGAGGGCCAAAAAATTTTACCGGGGATTTTCCAGAGTGCCACACCCCTAACACCCCCTCCCCAGTGATATAGAATGGATAACAGTACTCGAAAGCACTTTTCCCCAATCACACCATGAAAAACGACTATACCCATTTTACAGGTGATGACCTGCCCAGGGTCGCACAGCTCGGGTTAGAACTGGGGTCCAGCCTCCTGCCTCTGTTCTTCCTCCTACATCCTGCTGCCTCTCGATGACTCAGCCTCCAGGCCTAGATCTCTCCCTGACTTGCTGCGTGTCCTTGGATAAGTCAGCTGACTTCTGTGGGCCTGCTTTAAGATGGGAGCTGCCTAGCTCCCTATGGCATGCCAGGAAGCCAAGGAGTTCTCTCATCCCAGTGCCAGACTCACAGAACCTCAGGGCTGGGAGAGATCTTGGGGGCAGATATCTAGTTCAAGCAGCACCCCCAAAGAAAGGCCCCCTAGAACAGGGCAGACAAGGGGCCCCATCCAGCCTGTGCTTGGCCTCTTAGTGAGGCAAACTCACTTCCCCGCAAGGCAGGCCCTTCCACAAGGACAGGTTTTCTGTTTGGACAGAAAACCATCTGCAATCAACACCCACTATTGTTAATTATGCCTAGTTAAGCTAATCTCTCTTCCATAGAACCGCCTTGAAAACACTTTAGTATGGAGGTGGGTGGGGAGGAGGGATTCCGGGCCTCCTCTTCCCCAGAGGAGATATCTCCAGGTGTTTGAGAGCAGAGACTGTCTTTTACCTCTCTTGGAGCCCTAGCTCTTGGCACAGTGCCTAGTACATAGTAGGTACTTAATAAATGCTTGTTAATTGACTGACTAACCAATCCTTTTAAGGCATCTAAAGACCCATTTCCCCCCAAATCTTTGGCCTTTTACACTCTGGGATTCCAACTGAGTTGCAGGCATGACAGACTCCCACTGTGTGCTCAGACCTTCTTGGAGGCAGCCATCCAGACCCGATTCCAGGAAAGGAGACCACGAGGAGATGCTCCATCGGAGGCTGGCTCCTGGAGCTCTTCTCCCCGGAATAAGCCCACAGGACAGGAGATCCGGCCAGAGAGGGCCCAGAAGGAAGCCTTCCCTTTCACTTTCCTCCGCCAACAGCCAGTTTACATTCTGCAGGGAGGTCTTTCAATACTGTGAAGGCTGTCTATTATCGCAGATGTACAAACACATCTAAATGGAAGCCCAACAACGGGAAAGTTGAAAGACCTCAGTTCTAATCCCAGCTCTGCAGGACCTTGGACAAGTCACTTCATTTCTCTGCACCTGCATTGTCTCGTTTATAAAACAAGCAGGCTAAACTAGGTGATCTGAGATCCCTTCCAGCTCCGAAGGTTGATTCTAAAAATCCCGGTTGACAATTACCAGCTGTCTGACCCAGGGCAAGTCTCTTCACTCTCTGAATGCATATTGTCTCATCTGTAAAATGCAATTAATATTCACTCTGCCTCAGCTGTGGGCCTCTTGTGATGACCAAATGAGACTCGGTATGTCAAGAAAATGTAAACTCAGAGAAGGCAGGGACACCTTTGTTTTTGTCTTTGAATCTACTAGCGCAGAGTGGGTACTTAATAAGGGCTGAATGAATATAATTAATAATAATAATAATAATAACAATAACATTTCCACCCCTTCAGCCACCTCTCCCTCCCTTAACCCAGTGTCTTCAAGCTGCCCTGACCCTCACCTGTCAAGGTGGAAAACGCCATTAGCTTTTCACAATGAGAAAAATAAGTGACTAACCCAAGGTCACAAAGCCAGTCAGTAGGCAGCTGAATTATACTGACAGTTCCAGAGTCCAGTGAACTTGGTCTTGGCCAGAACCAGCCTTAATCCCTTTCCTGTCCCATTTCTCATTCTCTCGGTCACATCCTCCCCTCCTGGGCCCCTAACACCGACCCAGGTCTTTCTGTAAGGTAAGTACCTGATGAGCTAATTATTCCTTCTTGCCTGGAATCTCTCTCTTCCACCTCATAGAATCCTTAGCTTCCTTCTGAGCCCTGACCAGGGGCCCCCTCCCCAACAAAGCCTTCCTGATCTCCCCAGCTGTTGGTGTTTTCCCTGTCCCACCCCAATCAATTACTTTCAATTTACTCTGGACACATATTGGTTCTCCCCAGGGGAATGGAATTTCTTCAAGGGCAGGGATTGTTTCATTTTTTTGGTCACTGTATCCCCACTGTCTTTGGCACACAGTAGGCACTTTTTAAACGCTTTTTGAATTGACCTGACATGGAAGGAAGGAAGGAAGAAAGGAAAGAAGCATTTATTATGTGTTTACTACGTGCCAGGCACTATACTGAGGGATTAACAAATATTTTCACTTGATCTTCACAACAACCATGAGAAGTAAGTGCTATTATTATTCCTACTTTACAGATAAGGAAACTGAGGTATACAAAGATTAAATGAATTACCCAGGATCAGACAGCTAATAAGTGTCTGGGACCGAATTTGAACTCAGCTCTTTCTTACTGCAGGTCCAGCACTACACTCTTTTTATTTTTTAAATTAATTTATTTTGATTTATCAACAGTCACTTCCATGAGCTTTTGAGTTTTCAATTTTTCTCCCCTCCCTCCCTCCCCAAGAGGGCATGCAATCTGATATAGGCTATACATATACATTCCTATTAAACATATTTTCACATTAGTGATGTTGTAAGGAAGAATTAGAACCAATAGGAGGAACCATCAGAAAGAGGAAACAAAACAAAACAGAAGAAATAAAATAGCAAATAGTCTGCTTCAATCTGCATTCAAACTCTATAGTCCTCTCTCTGGACATGGATAGCATTTTCCATCAGGAGCCCTTCGGAGATGTCTTAGATCCTTGTATTGCTGAGAAGGGTTAAGTCTATCAATATTAGTACCTAACTGATTTATATTATTCCCTTCTTGAGCCAAATCTGATGAGAGTAAGGTTCAAACAATGCTTATCTCCCTCCCTTCTTTCTCTTTCCCTCTGCTGAAATAGGTTTTTGTTCCTTTTCCTGTAATGTAATTTACCCTTGTCTGCCTCCTCCTTTCCTTTTCTCTCAGTATTTTTTTCTTTTTCTTTTTTTTTTCAGGCAACTGGGGTTAAGTGACTTGCCCAGGGTCATCCAGCTAGTAAGTGTCAAGTGTTGGTCTGAGGTCAGATTTGAACTCAGGTCCTCCTGACTTCAGGGTCGGTGCTCTATCCATTGCGCCACCTAGCTGCCCCTATCAGTACATTTTCTTAGTTAGATCAGATTAATCCACTTACTTGGATCCATTTAACCCACTTGATTAGAATTTTTTTTTATCATTACATCTAAGTCAACTTATACCCAGCCCTTTTATGTATATCCCTTTAACATGGTGTAATAACAATACAATTCTCAAAAGAGTTACAAGTGTCATCTTCTCTTATAGGTATGTAAACAGTTTGCCCTTATTAATAACATGCTGTTTCTTTCTATCCTATTTACCTTTTTATGTCTCTCTTGAGTCTTGTATTTGAAGCTCAAATTTTCTGTTCAGCTTTGGTCTTTTTATCAGGAAGGTTTGAAAATCCCCTATTTCATTGAATATCCATCTTCCCCCCCCCCCCCCCGAGAGATCATGCTCATTTTCGCTGAGTAGTTGATCTTTGGTTGTAATCTAAGCTCCTCTGCCTTATGGAATATCATATTCCATGCCCTACAATCTTTTAATGTAGAAGCTGCAAGGTCCTGCATAATCCTGACTGATATTTAAATTGTTTCTTTCTGGCTGCTTGCAGTATTTTCTCTTTGACCTGGTAATTTTGGATTTTGGCTACTCTATTCCTTGGTGTTTTCAATTTGGGATCTCTTTCAGGAGGTGATTGGTGGATTTTTGCTATGGCTATTTTACCCTCTAGTTCTAGGACAGGGAAGTTTTCCTTGATGATTTCCTGAAAGATACTGTCCAGGCTCTTTTTTCCATCATGATTTTCAGGTAGACCAATGATTTTTAAATTGTCTCTCCTGGATTGATTTTCCAGGTCAGTTGTTTTACCAATGAGGTGTTTTACATTTTCATCTATTGTTTCATTCTTTTGTTTTTGTTTGACTGATTCTTGCTCTCTCATAGAGTCATTAGCTTCCATTGACCCAATTCTAATTTTTAACATTGTTTAGATTTTGTACCTCCTTCCTCATTTGGCCAATTGTATTTTTTATGGACTTGTTTTCTTCAGTGTACTTTTTTTCAGTTGGCCAACTGTATTTTTTAGGGACTTCTTTTCTTCAGTGTACTTTTTTCCAGTTGGCCAATTGTATTTTTTAAGGACTTGTTTTCTACAGTTACTTTTTATCCTTCCTTTTCCAAGTTATTGACTCTCTTGCATATGTCTCGTTTCTTTTCCCATTTTTTCTTCTACCACTCTCATTTTGACTTTTCTTGAGCTCTTCTGAGAAGGCTTTTTGAGCTTCAGACCAGTTCATATTCCCTTTTGAGGTTCCAGATGTGGGTTTGTTGACAATGTTGTCCTCTTCAGAATTTCTGCCTTGATCTTCACTGCTCTCGTAATATGAATCTACGGTATGTTTCTTTTTGTTCATGGTGTTTGCTTATTTCCTGGCCTTTAGAGAGATTGAGCTCTCCTGCTGGGGAGCAGAGGGCACTGACCCAAGTTTCTTGTGTTGGGAGCCTAGAGCTTTGTGTGCTGGGGCCTCCAGTGCTGGCAGTTGGAGGCCGTAGGGTTCTGGCAGCTTACCTGGTGTTGGGCTGGCATCAGCAAGGCTGGAACTCTAGGGGCAGGATTGGGTAGTGTGGCTCCTGGAGATTTCCTGCTCACCTGGGCTTTTCCTTCTTTTCACTTTGTTCAGCTCCTTTTAGATGGATGTTGCGGGATGTTTATCTACCTGGAGCCCCTGGGAGTGCTGCTTCCCTTAGTTCTGCTGAGGCACCGGGAGAGTTGGTTGCTATAGAGGCATCAGGGGTCCAGGTGTTGGTGTCTGCCTGCTCTACCACCTGGGTTTTAGGATCTCATTTTGGTGTGCTGAGGTGGCGCTTTCTGCTAGCTTGCTGGGACACCTCTCATTCTGTACTGCTCCCCTTCTCCCAGGGCAAAAGGGGCCTTTCCCATTAATCCCTCAAGCTACCTGGGCTCCTGGACTGCTATACCCCATCTTTCTTCTGGTTCAGCTGTTCCAGGGTTTTTCTTGGGATGATATTTTCTGGGCTTTCAGAGGCTAATAAGGGAGGCTAAGAGCGCCTTACATCTTACTCCACCAATCTGTCTCCCAGAAGCAGAAGGCCAGCATTATACTCACTTTGCCACCTAGCTATTATCCTTCGGAGGATGGACTTCACAGGAGAAGTCAAAAGGAGACAAAGTTTAGTCCAAAGACACAAGTCCATTGGTATAGTTTGGGCAAGAGAGCCTTCTTAGTGCCCCTGAAATTAAACTACGTAAATGGTCTCCTACCCTGCCTATAGCCCTACCCTGGAAGAAAGAGCTAAGCCAGAAACTCAATACTCAGTTCTAAGACTTAATATCCTGGATTCAAATCCTGACTCTGATACTTTGAAGCAGCTGTGTGGCTCAGTGGATAGAATACTGGACCTGAACTCAGAGCTGAATTCAAATGTGACCTCAGATACTTACTAGCTGTGTGACCCTAGACAAGTCACTTAACCTCTGTCTCCCTCAGCTTCCTCGATTGTAAACTGAGAATAATAATAGCACCTCCCCCTCAGAATGAAATGAGATAATAATTGTAAAGTGCTTTGTAAACCTTAAAATGCTCTAGAAATGCTAGCAATCAATATCATCATTGTCATCATCATTATTGTTATCCTTCCTAGCTTGGTGACCTTGCCACAGTCACTCGTCCCTGAACCTCAGCATCATCATCTGAAAGACAAAAAGTGTTTTTTATGACCCTTGGGGTTTCATTGGTTCACCCAGTGAGGAAACTCCTTCTGTCAAGACAGATCTCTACCTACTCCAACAACTTCTAGCCTTGGAAATTTGCCTGGGCCAATTTCTGGTTAAAGGTTAACTTGCCCAGGCTCATACATCCAGCATACGTCAGAAGCAAGCCTTCCTGCTGCTCTTTATCCACCATGTCCCACTAACTTCCTATAATAATGACAATAATTAATAAAATAAAAAAATGAGATAACTAGCTTTTATATAGTACTTTAAAGCTGTAAAATGCATTATACATATTAGCTCATTCTAACCCCAAAAGCACTCTGAGGTAATCACTACAGATGCTATTTTTCTTATTTTACAAAAGAAGTCAGTAAACATTTATAAAGCACCTACTATGTGCCAAGCACTGTGTAAACACTGGGGGGTGGGGGAGGACAGAGAGAGAGACAGAGAAATAGAGAGAAACAGAAAGACAGAGAGGGAGAGACAGAAAGACAGAGAGAGAGAGAGGAGAGAGAGAGAGACAGAAAGAGACAGAGACAGAGAGAGAGACAGACTGAGAGAATCCATGCCTTCAAGAAGCTTACAGTCAGAAGGGAGAAGACTATCCCCAAAAGGCACCCCATGGTGGATAGACCAGGCAGAGAAGTCCCAAAGTAGTGCAGCTAGTTTCCAGACAGTTCCCCTAAGTGTACTGCTTTCCTATTGGCCCAGTTGAAGGACCTGCCAAAGCCCTGGACACTGGCATCTTCCCTGACATGATGCAGGAATGACTGACCCTTACCATCTGCCCTGTAGCAGGACTCTCCCATGTATGTCATTTCCCCCAATTAGAATGTGAGCTCTTTGAGAGTGGGGACAGTCTCAACAGCCTATTTTCAAGCACTTTGCAGAGTGCTTGGCACAGAGTAAGCACTTAAGAAATGATTTTTAAACTTTTCCTTGATTGTCCATGGACACACAGTTAATTAGGTGTCAGGGATGAGATTTGAACCTGGGGCTTTCAGACTCAAAGTCCAGAGCTCTGATAACATGGGTACTATCTACCTTGTAGGACTGTTATGGCGGAAAGGCTTTGTCAGACTCCAAGCTCAAAAGAAGCCTGAGTTCCCATTGTCTGCACCCTCTGGGGTCAGTCACACTGACCTTTCTCTTTTAAGTTCAGAAACGCTCATCCACAATATTACTCCTCTATCATCCTCAGCCCAAACAATAGAGGCATTGAAGGACAGCTGCAAAAATGGCCTGTTTTTCCAAAGAGACACAACCAATGAGTGCTGGCTGGATCTGCCATTCAATGCTTCCCACAAATCTTTCCCCCTGCAATCTTTCCAGATTAGTCTCCCTTTCCCCAACACAATTGCTCTGTTCTAGCAGGCCCAACACAATTGCTCTGTTCTAGCAGGCCGGCCTTCTCACTTTCCACAGCCCACAATATGGCCTGTCTTCCAAAGCCTTTGCAGACTAAGTTAGAGGGGAAAAAATCCATTAGATTCAGATTCAGGGGAACTGGCTCGGCTATCCACTCACCCTGCACCTTGCGCAATCAGCCTTCGTCTGTCTGGGCCTCTTTTCTCATCCGTAAAATGAGAGGATTCACTCAGATGATTTTTAGACAGACTTTCAGCTCCAAATCCACTGCATTTTAAAGTTTCTTCCCTCCTCTTCCCTCATCCATATCCCACATTGATCCTCTATTGTCCCAGGAGGCAGAAGGATACCGTGCAAAGAGGGCGGTGTTTGTAGGCAGATGACCTGGGCTCAGATGCTACCTCTGCTGTGTACTACTTATGTGATACTGAGCAAGTCCCAACCTCTCTGGGCCTCACTTTCCCCATCAGTTATATGAGTGGGTTGGATGAAAGGGCCCTTCCTTCGTGAAGGATTCTAGGGTTACTCTAACTTTCCCTTCTCTGACATTATCTGATCCTCGCTTACTCCAGCCCCACAGTTTACCATTTGACAATACATTGTTGTTATTCACAGGTGATGTCTTGTCTCTCCAATTAGACTGTAAGTTCCCCAGGGAAATCCTCTTTCTCTCCCACCAGCACTGAACACAGGGCTACCACAGCACAGGTAGCTGGTGACCTAGACAGCACCTCGCACAGTGGGCATTTTTCATTGAATTAAAGGTTCATCATGCATTTACTGGAGTGAAGTCCCTTGAGGAGAGGCATGGCTAATACAGATGGTTGCTCTAGGGAAATGATGTCTGACTGTCCCACCCTATCCTAGCACCACTTCTCCATCTTTTAATGGCATCACTTTCCCCTACCAATGTGGCACCACGGAAAGGGCAATGGTTTGGAGTCCAAGGTCCAGAATTCAAATCTCACTTTTCTACTTACCACCTGTGTGACCATGGACAAATCACTTCAACCTCAGTACTTTCGACCTTTGACCTCTCTGGACTCTAAAATGAGAGGGGCTGGACCAGAAGGCTCCTAAGGCCTTCTCGGTCTGGGTCTGTGATCCTATCTGGAGGATTCCCTCCAGACATTGGTTCCAGGTCTTCCACTATGACATCTGCTGGCTACATGGTCAAGAACAAGCTTACCCACTCTGGGCCTCAGTTTCCTCTTACATAAAATGAGAAGAATAATTTACCCTGTGTCCTGCACAGTCCTGGTGGAAGGAATGCCTTTCTAAGCCTGAAAGCATTGTGGTTAGAAATGTGAGTTGTGTGGCTATTATCAACCAAGCCTTACCTTTGTCCCTCCTCCAAAGACTCGGCAAAGAGCACAGGTTTGCTTGGGGTGGAAGAATGTTTAAAAAGCAGTGACTCCCATGACCCAACCAGGTTTTCGTTATGGAGAACAAAGGAAATCCTACGCCAACGGGCTCTCACAGCGCTCCCCCCACCACCACCACCCTTGGGCCCTTCAGACTTTCTGCTATTCACTCAAACCTCCATTGGGCCACTGGGAGCCTCAACTCTACTGTTTACAATTCTCTGCCCCTGCCCTTAAAACGGCTCAGCTTCTCACAATATCTGATAATTCCTCTTTCCCTTTAGGAAAGTGGAAAAACAAACAAACAAACAAAAGCAAACCCCAGCTTGCTGAAGGTTACTTGGAGACTCCATCAGTAAAGAGGTTGCTTCTGCTCATATCTCTACCTGGCTCCCTTCTTTGGGACTACCTAAGGCTAGACAAGTGTTGGAGGAAGCAGATCTGTGCTGGGCAGAAACAGTGCTCTGTCGGAAGGCTGCCTCAGACACCATGGCCCACCATGGCCCACTGTGCCCCCGGGGAGAAAGGACCGGGGAACTCCTAAGAGGAAGCCTTCCATCCAAATACACCTGGAACCAAGCAAGTAGAATCTTGGTCCTACCACTAGAAGGGCCTTTAGAGATCACCAAGAAAGTCGGGGGTGACCACTTGTTTGGTGGATGATAATGAAGATTCCTTTGACATGGCCTTTGAGAGTAGCATGGGTCCTCTCCCACTCTTAAATTCCATGATTCTGGAATCGAACACGGAGGCAGTGAAATACAGCAGGAAAAGGGCTGGCTGTAGAGTCAAAGGACCTGGGTTCATATCCCACCTTTGCTACTTACCACCTGTATGACTTTGGCCAAGATGCTGGGCTTCACCTATAAACGTGGTGGGGGAACTAGATGGCCTTCCAGTTCTCAGTCCATGATGGTCACTAAAGTCCCTTCCAGCCGTAAATATGTGACCCTCCATGGAGGCCCATAAGCTCCTTGAGGGCTTACATTCCCTTGTACAGGTTCCTCACACTAATTCCATCCATAAGGGGAACTTCCATTGTGGAAAATCCCTCCATCAAGACAGGTCAGCCGCTGGATTTGTCTGTTGCCTTTCTTTGTACTCCCAGCTCTTAGCAATGTACCAAGCACATAGTAGGTGCTTAATAAATGTTTATTGACTGATTGTAGCATAGTTTTACAGAGTTGCCTTGGGACCCTGAGAGGTTAAATGACTTGCCCATGGTCAATCAACCAGAATATGGGGCAGAACTAGAACCCGGGTCTTTTGACTCCGAAGCTGGCAGTCTCTTCTCTACAGCTTGTAAATAAGGGGAAATGTTGAATGGAATTCATCCCACACACACAATTGCAGAGTTGGAAGAAACCCTGGTGAAAATCTAACCCAACTCCTTCATTTTAGAGAGGAGAAAACAGACTCAGGGAAGAGACTGATTGGCCCAAGGTCACACAGCTTAGGAACTAGAAGGGGCAAGATTCAAACCCAAGTCATCTGTCAGATTCCATATGGGGCATTCTTGCTACTACATCTGGCCAGATGTTCTGGGCCACCAATACGTGCCCCCTTACTAGAACCTACACCTATCTGCCCCATACAAACCATACCACACATATGTGCACCCGTGCACAGACACAGCTTGGAACATATATGTATTACAGTGTATGCACACGTGGATGTGCACACATACATATATGAACAGCACATACCACAACTTATGGACCTATCACCTAATGTGATGCAACAGAAAAATAGCACAACATGGGACCGCAAATGAATACACCGTATTTCCACTCAGGTCACCTGATATTTTATGAGTGCCTACTATGTGTCAGACCCTTTGGTTCTGCTGCCTCTCATATTCATACTAACACTAGCCCTCAGGGAGGCACCCTGTTAGTAGTGGAGGAGCACTGGCTTGGGAGGCTGAAACCCTCAGGCAATCACTCCTTGCACCTCAGTTTCCTCAACTGCAAAGTTATGAAGCTGGACTGGGATGATTCTGAGTTTCCTTTCAGCTCTAAACTCTACGAGGCCATGACTTATCCAACAGCTGCAGACAACAACATGCATCTGAACAAGTCCACCCGAGGCTACACCCCCAACGAATACACACATCACATAATCTGTGAATGTGCCACACATGTGTTACAGTCCTGGCCACAGCACACGAAAACACACAGCAGGACCACCTCTGACACTTCCCACTTAAGTGGGACTTAACATCTCTAGCCTCAGTTTCCCTAAAAGTGAAATGAAGGGATTAGACTAAATGACTTCTGGAACCTCTTCCAGCTCCATCAAAATCTGTGATTCTACGTATGTGTTCTACAATATGTGTGCCACCACGCACAAACAAGTACCTTGGCAGCCTTCACCTCAGCCGAAGTGTGGGGGAAGAAATGGGGAGTGGACCCTGGAATCCTAATCCATACACACACACACACACACACACACATACACACATTAACACACACCCCATCTCTCTCTCTCACACACACACACACACACACACACACACTCTGTCTCTCTCACAAATATACATTAACACATACCCCATCTATCTGTCTCTGTCTCTCTGTCTCTATCTCTCTACATCTCTTCAAACACACACACACACACACACACACACACACACACATCACCCACCCCCCCTTGTCTCTCTCTCTGTCTCTCACATCATCATCATCATCATCATAATCCATCTCTCTCTCTGTCTGTCTCTCTCTTTGTCTCTGTCTTTCTCTCTCACACACACACATATCATCCATCTCTCTCTCTGTCTCTTGTCTCTCTGTCTGACTCTCACACCATCATCATCATCATCATCCATCTCTGTCTCTCTGTCTGTCTGTCTGTCTCTCTCTCTCACACACACTCTGTCTCTCTCACACATATACATTAATACATACCCCATCTATTTGTCTCTGTCTCTGTCTCTTTATCTCTGTCTCTCTACATCTCTCTCAAACACACACACACACATCCACCCCTCTCTCTCTGTCTCTTGTCTCTCTCTCTCTCTGTCTGTCTCTCACACCATCATCATCATTCATCTCTGTCTCTCTCTCTGTGTGTCTCTCTCTGTCTCTCTGCCTCTCTCTCTGTGTCTCTGTCTCTCTCTTTCACACACACACACACACACACACCTCATCTTGAGCTCTCTGGTTTGCTCACTGACTCAGGGCCTCTTCCTGGCTACCTGAGTAAGGGTGGGGGGAGCCCCGTGTGGGTGTGTGAGTGAGACAGGTTGTGCTTTCAAAGCAAAGAAAGAGAGCTGAGGAACGGGGAAATCCGTCCCTGCCTGGGGTTACCTCGGGTGCCCTCCAGTGACAGGGTCACACACACAGCCACTACAGGCAGACAGACACACGCGGCGGCGCGCGCACACACACACCAGCGCCAGTCACACAAAGGGCCTCCCGACCACACAAAGGCACAAACACACCTAGTGCACAAAGGCAGCGACACACTTGACCCCCCCTCCCCCATGGCCAGGGCTGAGGCCGCCTAAGTGAAGCGGGCAGAGAAAGGTTCAGAGCTCCAGCACCCTCCCGAGCAGCCACCTCCCGGGAAAGGGGGTTGAGGGGCCAGAGTTGGGGCAGGCTTTGTCTCGGCCAGCCAAGCCCCGGCCCCCGTGTGTGCGCGCATACACACACACACACACACACACACACACACACACACTCGCATCCTCCCACCCCTCGGGCACCGCACCTACACACACACACACACACACACACACGCACGCACACGAGCAGTGTATACACCCCCCACTCCCCCGCAGCAGTCACCCACTTCCGATCACTGCAGCTCCGGGAAGGAGATCGCGGTCCTCCCGGACCTGCAAGCAGGGGCATTTGGGAAACTCGGCGCCTGTCAATCTTGGAATGCTTCTTGGAAGGCGCTTCCCGCACCCCTCGTTAACAGACACCCACGTTAACAGGGACTGATTTTGCTCCCATCTCCCCCAGGGGCTACCTGGGGTCCGTTCCCCCCCCCCCCCCCGCCCAGTCAACATCGCACCCTGCGTACGCGCACACGCGCGCGCGCGCGGACACTGCGCTTGGGGATCATCGCGGAGCTGGGATGGGAAGGGACGATGGGGAGGAGCCCGTGGTACCTTTCCCTGCCGAGCCCGGGGAAGAGAATCGCGGCTGTGCGGAGCTCCAGCCTCCTGCCCGGCAGCCGCCTCCTCCTTCTTCTCTCCTCCTCCTCCTCCTCCTCCTCCTCCTCCTCCTCCTCCTCCTCCTCTTCCTCCCGCTCCTCCTCCTCCTCCTCCTCCTCCTCCTCCTCTCCTCCTCCTGCAGCCGCCGCCGCCGCCGGGACTGTAGGGGCCGGCCCGGCCACCGCGGCCTGTTTATCCTCCCGGCTCCGCCTCGCTTTCCCCGTCTCGGGCCCCCTCCTCTCCCCTCCCGGGCCGCCCCGCCTCCCCGGAGGCTGCCCCGGGCTCCGCGCTCCGCCCTCCTCCGCCCTGGGGCGTTTGTCCGCAGCCAACGGGCCGGGAATGGGGGGTGGGGGGGCCGGCAATCCCGGGAAGTTGGGAGCCACAGCTCGATCCCCCTTCTAGGGGAACCCAAGATATATCCCCCCACTGGTCTGAAAAGCCCTTCCTGGCGCCCTAACACACACGCCCCCTTAACCTCAAACCCAGCCCCCTACGTGCTTTTAGCTTTGAAACTTCTCCCCAGCATAGTCAGGTCTGTGAACTATAGCAAGTCATCTCTCTCTGCGGGCCTCTGCGGGCCTCAGTTTCCCCTTTTGCCAAATAAGGAGGTTGGACTATGTGGTCTCTAAAGATGCCTTTCAGTTCTAAATCCTATGAGGCGACGAATCGGCTCCAGGTGAGGGGTAGGCAGCCCAGAGGTTATTAAGCCCCGTTTTTTTGGATGCGGCATTTTGGCCCTTAGCCAGCACCAGAATGCAGGGCTCCGAGATTTCCAGCCCTTTTCCTCCTGGCCTTGCCCACAGTCTGGAAGGTAGAGTTTCCCTCCCCCTGCCTTCACACCTACTCCTGCCACCACTTCTCGATTCTGTAAATCACAAATTTAGAGCTGGAAGGGATCAGATAGGCCATCAAGTCTAGTACTCTCTTTCTACATTTGAGGAAACTGTGTCACAGAGAAGCTAAGTGACTTGCCCAAGGTCACACAGCCAGTAAGTATCTGAAGCTGGATTTGAAACAAATCCCTCTTTGCCATACTAGGCTGCCTCCATAGAGACACCAAGAAGAATATGGTCTGCAGTTATCATCTCTTAAAGAAAAGAAAAAGCTCCCTCTCTCATTCTCTGGCTCACCCTACACAGTAGGGTTTGTTTCCTCAAAGGGCACAGCATAAGACCACCCCATAACCCCGCACCTCAATAAAACAGAATGGATCCCCTGTGGCATACTCAAGCTAAAGGAGTCTTAAATTGTGGATGAGTCCCAGTGCCTTTCTGGGGCTCAGTTTCCTCATCAGTAAGAGGAGAAAATTAGACTTAAACTCACAATCTTCAACTTTGGTGCTCGAAGCCTCCTGCAATCCCACACAATGGCGCAGATCCCAAGCCAATCATACCTTCTCTTACCAGGACATGCCTGTTCTTGTGCCCCCTAAATCCCCCACAGGGGGCCTTCCTTTGGGTTTCTTGACAGTAGCTAGTACCAGCAGCATACACAATCTGGCCATCAATCATCCCTCCTTCTCTCTAATTGACCAAGCCACCTCCTTTCCTGCCTGTACGTCTTTTGGATACAACATGACTGTTGGATCCTCCTACCATGTGGCCCCTAGGCCTGATCCTAGGATAAATTTCCAGTCAATCATCCAAGGGGCAGAGGAGAAAGAGCACTGTACCATCCTCTTCCCTCCCCCATCATGGGATTACAGATTTTAAACTGGAAGAGAGTTAAAAGCCCTTGGAGACCAAGCCTTTCATTTTACAGAGGAAAAGAAAGAGCTAGAAAGGCTAAGTGACTTGCCCAAGATCACACAGGAAATAGGTGGCAGAGGAAGGATTTGAACCCGAATCCTCTGACTCTTGGGCAGCTCGGTGGGAAAGCAGAATACCAGCCTTGGAGTTAGGAGGACCTGAGTTCAAATCTGCCCTCAGATTCTTACTAACTGTGTGACCCTGGCCAAGTCACTTAACCCTGTCTGCCTCAGTTTCCTTATCTGTAAAATGAGCTGGAGAAGGAAATAGCAAATCCTTCAGTAGCTTTGCCAAGAAAACCCCAAATGGGGTCACAAAGAGTGGGAAATGACTGAAAAACAACTGAGCAGCAACCTCTGACTTTAGAACCATTATTTCCCATAACCAGACCAAGGTGATTTGATTGCAAATCCAAGTGCTCTTTCTATCACACCATTAATCCAGGAGAAAGACTGAATCCTTCCTCAAGTATTCACTTCCTTTCCTCAATCTTGACTTTGCCACCCTTGATAACTATCAATTGCCAGGAATAAATGACAGTGTAGCCAACTCTCAATTACCCAAATGTAGGCCATCTATTTTTATAGCTTATGTATAGCAATATTTTGCGGTTTTAAGTCAGGGTTGCTTTTTTGTTTGCTTGTTCATTTTCATCTTCTTGGGGGAAAGGATTTAAATCCTAAATTCCCTCCTAACACCCAGCATGCATCTGAGCAGTCACTCATCCATCAACCAGTACGTTTAGAAAATGCCCTTAAGGACCTATTTGTACAAAAATGTTTATAGCAGCTCTTTCTGTGGTGGCTAAGAACTGAAAACCAAGGAGATGCCCATCAATTGGGGAATAGCTAAACAAGCTGTGGTATGATTGTGATGGAATACTATTGTGCTATAAGAAATGACAAGCAAGATGATTTCAGAAAAACCTTGGAAGACTTACATTAACTGATACAGAGTGAAATGAGCAGAATCAGGAGAACATTGTACACAGTAACAGCAATCTTGTACGATGAAACACTGTGAATGACTTAGCTATTCTCCACAATATAATGATCCAAGACAATCCCAAAGGAATCATGATGAAGCAAGCTGTCCACCTCCAGAAAAAGAACTGAAACTGTCTGAATACAAACTGAAGCATTTTTCGCTTTCTTTTTATTCAAGTTTTTTTTGTGCAAAATGACTAATATGGAAATGTTTTACATGATTACACATGTATAACCTATATTGGATTGTTTGCTGTTTGGGGGGAAGGGGGAGGGAAGGAAGGAGGTATAGAATTTGGAACTCAAAACTTTTTTTAATATTAAAAAATTGTTTTAACACGTAATTGGGGAAAAATAAAATATTATATAAAAAAGAAAAAAGTCATTCAAAATTTATGTTCTTCGCTAAAAGAATGTAATTTAGAGAGCTCTTCAATATTCCAAAACATCCAGGGTTTAATTAGTATAAAATAATTCTTTACTAATGGGGGAGGGATATCCAAATCAATTGTCTATACTCATTCAGACCAACAACTTGTTAGAACAATCAAAACCAATACCAAGTCAGAAGAAAGGATAAGGATGAGAAGACGATATAATCTGTAATCATAACAGCTCCAACCTGACCTATTTGAGTGAATTTTTGGCCTTGAAAAATGGAAACAGGACAAAGAAAAACCATCTATATGATCCATGTCCTGTGAACATTTGACCTATGTAAAACAATCAGCACAGCAAGAAGGTCAAAGGGGTCCATAAACCGCCTTAGGCAACAAAGACCTAATATTCTTACCAAGCGGTGAGCCAAGGCAATATTGACTTAGAATTTAAACTCTGGAGCAAAACCTTGAGAGGACTCTAAGTGGTATACAATGAAAAGCAGTGGAGGGGATATTGAGTTCACAGGAAGCTTGGCAAGAGATCAGATTAAGCCAAATCACCCCAAGGGCATTAAAGTTGAAATTGGAAAGAGAACAAATAGATTAAAAATGGAACAGATTTGTCGTCATTTCTGTAAGAAATTATTTTCTTCATCAATGACAGTGGAACCGACACATTTGGAATCTAATATCTCAGTCCCCAGTGAGACACGAAATAAGACAAAAACAGGAAAGTGGATGGACCAGACCAAATTTACACAAAGGAAATCCGCCCTTGATCCGACAGTTTGGAGAGTGTTAAAGGGACTAGTTCTTAGGATAACTGAAAGAGGAAAAATACTAAACAACTGGGGGGAAATCCATCCAGCTTTACAACAGAAAAAGAAAATGATTGTGGAGATTTCAGTAACTATTGATCAATACTTTCTTATTCCTATAAGATCTTCGTGAAAATGACCTACACACATATTGGGACTCAGCCCTTGATGAAGGTCCAAGGAGAGAATAGACAGGCTTTCCTAAATGACTTTATCTCCCCAAACCATAGCTTAAAAACCAATAGGAGCTCCATCATTTTAGTGATGAGCCCAGGGGTGAAGTGACTTGCCTAAGGTCACACAGGTGGTAAGTAGCAGGGCTGAGATTTGAATTCAGGTTCTCTTAACAATGAGCAGCACCCTCTGCTCTCGACTGTACCATGATTCCTCTTAATTATTTAGAGTCAGCTAGTGGATAGAGTGTGAGACTTGGACTCAGGAAGACCTGAGTTTGAATCCTGCCTCAGATACTAGCTGTGTGACTATGGACAAGCCACTTAGCCTCTGTTTCATCATCTGTAAAATGGGGATAATAATAGCATTTACAGAGGCAGTTAGGTGGCACAGTAGATGGGGCATTGGACCTGGAGTCAGGAAGACCTGAGTTCAAATGTGACCTCAGACACTAGCTCTGTGACTCTGGGCCAAATCACTTAAAACCTCTGTTTGCCTCAGTTTCCTCAACCGTAAAATAAGGATAATAAGAGCACCTATCTTGAAGGGATGCTAAATGAGATAATATTTTTAAAACTCTTAGCCTAGTCAGTTCCTGGCACACAGTAGGCGCTATATACATACTTATTCCCTTCCCTTAACTATATGCAAGGGTTGTAAGAATTAAATGAGATAACATATTATAGCTCTTCGTAAATCTTAAATTACTAATAAATGCTATTACTATTTTGGATAGTTATATAACAAATAATAATAGTTATTCATGGTTTTGCAAAGCACTTTACATATACATGTCTTTATATATATATATATATATACATTACAAATATAATCCCATTTTATTCTTTCAATAAATCTGGGAGGTAGGTGCTATTATTATCCAGTCATTTTCAGTTGTGTCTGACTCTTCTTGACCCCATTTGGGGTTTTCTCACCAAAGATACTGGAGTGGTTTACCATTTCCTTCTCCAGCTCATTTTACAGATGAGGAAACTAAGGCAAACACAGTTAAGTGACTTACCCAGGGTCACACAGTAAGTATCTGCGGCCAGATTTGAACTCAAAAAGATGAGTCTTCCTCATCTCAAGCCCAGTGCTCTATCCACTGCACCACCTAGCTGCCCTAGTTTACAAAGGAGGAAACTGAGGCAAACAGCAGTTAAGTGACTTGCCCAGGGTCACACAGTAAGTGTCAGAGGTAAGATGTGAACTCAGATCTCATTGACTCAAGGCTGCCTAATTGACTAAAAGGCACAGAAAATATAAGATCCTAACTATTTTTTTGTTGGTTATTCCAAATAATTCGAAGAGTCTCTCTGGTGTATCTTTTTAATATCCCTATTCTTGCAATGATCTTGGGTGGCTCTGAGATATGGAATGTGTACAAAGAACTGAAGTTGAGTGTGGACCAACCATCTAAAGACAGGTAGATGGCAAGTGGGGGTAGGCTGTAAGACATTACAGACAAAGAGTAATGTGGGAGAAAGCAGCATAAATGACCGATCAAAAGGAGAACACGTCATGTAGAGAAAATAAGGGGTGAGTGACATGACAAGCCAACCGTCATGTTCTCCTGGCATCCCCAAGATGGAAGCAGAATATGAAGAAGGTCTCCAAGGTCTACATTAGGTAGACTCCTCATGGCAAACTTACCGGCCGGAATGGACAAGAGTTGTCCAATTCAGGTAGGAATTGTAGCAGAGCACTTTCAAATTGATGAGATCCCCTGGCCAATGGAGCATGGGTTGCAATCTGCACCACTGGAAGAAACACCCTCACACAAGTCTTATACTTCACTTCCTTGTAGATAATACTTTTCCATATCTCATAGTTATATGAAATCATTGGGGGAATAGCAATTAAAAAAAAAAGATATCTCAGGGAGAAGCTGTGCATCCATGGGGGTCACAAATGTATTAAGTATTTTTACTTATGTGGACTACTATTCTCCACAGTTTCAAGTTGGTCCTATTTTATAAACAAAATGAGGCAGGATATACTGTCTCCAATAATTCAATTTGACCCAGTTAAGTATTTATCATCAAAGAGTCTCCCCCCCCAAAAAAAAGTCAAAACTAGAAAGAAAAAAAGTCAAACCTTAGCAATCATAATTTTACAGGTGGGGAAACTGAGGCCCAGAAAGAATAAATTGCTTGCTAAGTCTTATTCTTTGGATTCTTCTCAGTGCCAGACACAGCATATGCTCAGTAAATGTAGGGCAACCACTGTAATTAGGAGAGACAACAGACAACACATGAAAGAAAGTTCAGCTGCAGGGTAGGCAGAAAGGCTCCAGAATCCTTCAGCTATAGCTGCAGGAGAGAGGACAAGGCCTGGATGTCAGATGATCGTGAGAGGAGACTTGGGGCATTGAGGCAAGCCAGAAGGGAAAACCTAGTGGTCCTGCATTTTATCTTATCGGAAAGCATTGGAAGGAAGGTAGCCATCCAAACCCGGGAGCAGTTAAGGTGCCAGTCGAAGGGGGAGAGAGGAAGGCATTGAGTGATAAGCTTGACTGTTTCTCTACTCTAAAAGACCAGTTTAAATTTCAGCACCTGGGTCAAAGTCTAACTGCCCCACCCTTGTTATGGCTCTGCCTAGGTCAATCTACGTTGCACCCAGCCTCTTGCATCTGTTCCATCCTTTAGCAATTCAGCTCGATCCCATGCTAGACACTGGGGAAGGGGCGGGGGGGGGGGGGGGGGCATCAAGGGCGGAGTTTACACATTAACAAAATACAGCTGAACTTACCACATCGCTTGTAGCCTGGACTGGTTGTGTCCTCATCATCCTGGTCATGGGAGTAAGTTGCTGAAGACACTGTTTTCCAGGCCTCAGTCTGACACAGCCTTGTTGCATCCTCAGATCTCCTTATCTCCCTATGGGTCATCCTGACCCCGACCACGTCTGGCTGCCTGTGTATCCTGGTTCAACCCAACCCTCTCCACCACCACCCCCCCCCCGCAGAGAGCAGCACACCCCACCGGGGGCTGCCCACTCTGTCATCTACAAGTAAACATGCTGGAGTCATTGCTGCCATGGCAACCAGCTGGGCTTAGCGTCCAAACCGGAAAACACAGAGGCTTAGATGCTGCTGCCTTTACAACTCTTTGGAAAAGAGAGTGCTTGGGGGTGAAGACAGGGTGAGCTAGAAAGAAAAAAGAGGGTGAGAGAAAAGAGGTAAGATACAGATGCAGAAAGGGAGGAATAAAAGAGAAGAAAAGATAAGAAAGTGAAGAGAAGACGAGAGAAAAGGAAGGAGAGAAGGAAAGAGAGGAGAGAAGAGGAAAGAAGAGAAAAGAGGAGGGAGGGAGGAAGGAAGGAAGGATAAATATTCACTCAATAGTGAGATGTCTGTAACTCAGTGATCAGAAAACATTGAGATTCTAGAGAGGAAAGGTAAATATCTTTAGCAAAATTAGAGTAAACAGATTGTGTTTCTGAGCTCTGCTTTTACCCACCATCATAGTAATTTCTCTCATCCATGTCTTAGCTCCCAGAGGGCACAGAGAAAAGCTATGGTTCACCTAGAAGACTCCTGCACATTCTGCCTATCTGGGTCTGTGGTTGGTACTGGATCTAAATGTAGGCAGAGTCAGAAGACCATCTCATGTGATGTATCAATCAATCAATAAGTATTTATTAAGCACTGTTGCGTGTCATGCACTGTGCCCTCTAGGAGCCCTTACAAAGGCAGGAGATGAAATGTCATACATGGGGAACAGTAAGCAGACCAGCTTGTCTGGAGCATACAAAGTATGGTGGGGGAGTCATTGGAGATCAGTCGGGGAAGATGGCTTCAGTGTAATTGGGAAGGACTTTAAATTCTAAATCAGAAATTCATGTTTTATCTCAAGAGTAACATGGAGCCACTGAAGCTTACTGAGCGAGAGCATGACCTCATCCAGGCTGGGGCAGTTCTGGAGGGTGGAATAGAGTCAGGAGAGACTTGATTCAGGGAGATCAATGAGGAGGCTTTTACAATAGTCCAAGGGAGGAGGGGCAATGAAGGCCTCTAATTAGAGTAGTGGCTATGTGAGTGGGGAGAGGGAGACACTTGGAAAAGATGTAGTGAGGGTAGAATCAACCAGACTTTGGAACTAGTCAGATCCATGGGGTGAGGCAGAATGGGGAGTCAGAATGATTCTGAGGTTACAAATCTAGGGAATTGGAAAGATTTTGTTGTTGAGTCATGTCTGACTCTTCATGACCTCATTTGGGGTTTTCTTGACAAAGATGGTTTGTCATTTCCTTCTCCAGCTCATTTTACAGATGAGGAAACTGAGGCAAATGGGGTCACATAGCTAACAAGTGTCTGAGGTCAGACTTGAACTCGGATCTTCCTGACTCCAGACCCAGCACTCTATCTACTGCACACCTAGCTGCCCTAATTGGAAAGATAGCGGCGGCCATTCAGGCAAAGAGAGGGGAAAGATAATGAATTCTGTTTTAGAAATACGGTTTGAGATGCCTATGAGACTTCCAATGGAAGATGCTTACTAGGCACTTTCTAGGATCTTCTAGGCATCACAAGATGATGCCGCCTTGAGTTCAAGAGAGAAATTATAGTTGGTTACCTGAGAGTCATCTGTATATGATAATAGAAATAATAATAACTGACATTGATAAGACACTTTTAGGTTTGCAGAGCACTCTACAAATATTACCTCGTTTGAGTTTCACCACAGCCCTGGGAGTTAGGTGCTATTATCCCTTCTTACAGATGTGGTAACTGAGGCCGACCAAGGGTAAATGACTTGTCTAGGGTTGCCCGGCTAGTGGATGTCTGAGGCTGGACCTAAACTCAGCTCTTTGTGACCCCAAGTCCAGTGCTCTAACACTGTACCATTTAGCTGATGAAAAATTTAAAAAACTCATGGAAGCTGATGAGGTTATCAGTATGATAACTAACATTGATTTTGTATTTTAAGGTTTTGAGTTTTACAAATATTACCTCGCTTGACCTTCCCAACAACCCTGGGAGGTAGGTGCTATTCTTGTACCCATTTTACAGTTGAGGAAATTGAGGCAAACAAAGTGCATCTGAATGAGGGAGAAGGCCATGGAAAACCTTAGCAGCCTTGGGGCTCCATCACACCCTGCTCTGCCTCTCTGATTGGAGGGTGGGGCCATGAACACCCAACCTCCGTTGGAGGAGGAGAAAGCTGACCTCAGACATCTCATTCCTGACCTGGCTGCTGTACCTTGGGACTTCTCTGACTGACTTCTCCACCCACACTGGCACACAAGGCACCTTTCCCTCCCTTTTCAGCTTCACTCGATCTGCGTCTTTCCTCCTTAGATCGTAGTCTATGGTAGGGACTCCTTTTTCTTTTTTGTATCCGCAGAGCTTAGCACAGTGCCTGGAACGTAGTAGGTGCTATAGAAATGTCAGTGGTTATTATTATTATAACCAGCATACACGTGTGGCCAGAGGCACCTCCCAAGGATGGTGAGTCAGGCTAGGGCACAGCTGGGGGCACTCATTCATGGGCCAGTCAGAAGAGTACATGGATTGCATCTGTGCTCCTCTGACTCACTGTCTGGCCCTGGGGGCCTCTGTTTGGCCATTACGAAAGGTGATTCAGACGATTCCCCTCTGTGACCTCAGAAGACAGAACAGATCCAGGATTAAGGTCCTGCCCCAAGGAGAAAGGACTAAGGAGTCAGGATAGAGCAGTCCACTAGGCCCTACCCTTGTTAGAGTCCTAGATTCACCAGATCCTGGAATCACAGGATTTAGAGCTGGAGAGGGCCTTCAAGAAACTCAGCAGAAAGTGACCTTCTAGGGTACAGAGGATCCTCGCTGAGCAAACACAGATGCTGCTCACACAGCGAGCGTCACCAATCTGGAGCCCTTCCCCCCACCTTGAAAATGAGGATCTCAGGATCTGCAGAAGTGAAATCATTTGCTCAACATCAGACAGTGAATTCGTGAAAGAAAGGGTCTGGACTGTGGGTCTCCTAAGTCGCATTGTGGGAAAAGCTCAAAGGAACTGGGAGTCAAAGGACCTGCATTCAAATTCTGGCTCTGATGATTACTTCCTACATGACCTTGGCTTTGATTTTCTCATCAATAAAATGACAAGTTGGCCTAGATGGCCATTACTAGCCGGGCCCTCCAAGATCAAAACAAGAAGTGGATCGAGGTCAGCCTTTAGGAAGGACTTCCCGACAACAGAGAAGGTTGTCAGATACAAACATGTGATGTGGGAAGTACAAACAGTCTTTGTTCTCAAGGATCCCAGGTCCAACAGAAGAGGCAGGACAAAGATGTATGAGAAAAACAAGAGGATATCTTCAAACCAAATGGGAGGGAGCATGGAGAAGCATCGCCTCAAAATACTCACCTCCACCCACCCTCTGTTCTAGTCAGACTGGTGTGCTGGCTGTTCCCTCATCTCCTGCCTCCAGACCCTTGCTCAAGCGACCCAACACCTCTCGTGCCTGAAATGCTAGCTCCTCTCTCCTCTGCTTTACAAACAGAGCTCAGGTGCCACCTAGTAGATGAGGCCTTTGGATTTCCTCCAGTTTCTAGTGTTTTCTCCCTCTTGAAATTACTTTCTATCATTCTGTAAGTGTATTTTGTTGCTGGCACGAATGCGTCAAAAAGGCATCGATATAAGACAAAGGAACTGGCATAGAGGTTATCAGTTCCACCAGGCCCTTCAGGTCTTGACCTACATTTATTTGCGGGGCAAAGAAGGTCGTTACAGACATTGAACAAAAGCCTAGTCACCCCAGCTCCTACGTGGAGTCCACAGAGAGGACACAGGAAAGGACACAGAAGAGAGTCGGGTTGAAAGCCGTTGTCTAACCCCAAATCAGATCATTTCTCTAGCTGGATGGTTGGGGTTTGTTTCACAAAAGAGCTAAACGTAACTCCAAGTGGTTCTCAGGCTAAAGAAGCAAGAGATCTCCCTCTCTAAGTGGACAGGACCTGTTTGCTGGGGGGTTTTGTCCGTACAACCCCAGCACACAGTACAATGCCTTACACATGGAACTCAATACTCCAAGCAATCTGTGATCTCATTGATGTCCCCTCCAGTGATGTAGATACCCAACCCACTCATGCCTGCCCAGCCTGTGTAAGTCTTACCTGCATCCTCCCATAACCCTGCCTCACTCTCTCCTGACCTAATCATGGGCAGCTAGGTGGCACAGTGGTTAGAGTGCTAGGCCTAGAGTCAGGAAGACCTGAGTTCAAATGTGGCCTCAGACACTTACTAGCTGTGTGATCCTGGGCAAGTCACCTCACCCTGTTTGCCTCAGTTTCCTCATCTGTAAAATGATCTGGAGAAGGAAATGGCAATCCATTATCTCTGCCAAGAAAACCCCAGATTGGATCACAAAGAGTCAGACTAAACTAAAGAAAGATTGAACAACTCAACAACAATCATGAGGGGCTTGAGATTCCCTTTTCTTTTTGTTCCATACCATGTCACTTGGTGATCTCATGAACACCCAATTAAATTTGAATATCATCTCTGTGCTAATGTCCTCCCACATCTATATATCCTGCCCTAGTCTCTCTCCTGAGCTAATCACATATCACCATATGGATATCTCATACAGCATGCACCCCGGGCATCTCAAACCCATCGTGTACAAAGCAATTCATTGTCTTTCCTCCAAAACCCTCCCTGCACCTACACTTTCCAATTACTGTCCTAGTCAACTAAGCACATGGGTGCCATCTTCAACTCCTAACACCACCCCCATATCCAACCAGTTGACAAATCTTGTTATTTCTACCTCCACCACATCTCTTTAGGAAAATCACTACCCATGGTGAAGTCAGAAGAAATCAAGGCAGGCCTCTAGCATGTTGGGTGGATGCCCCGTGGTGAAATTATGGGAGAATGTAGACAAGAATCACACCAGATGGGGTTGGGTATCTACATTACCGAAGAGGGCACCTCCATAAATGAGATCACAGATTGATTGGAGCGTATGTCCCCTTTTCTTCGCTACTACTTTGGGGCAGCCCCTTACCATCCAGACTGCAGTGAGAGGCTTCTAACTGGTCTCCCGGCCTTGAGTCTCTGTACTCCAATCCAACCTCCACTCAGAAACCAAGGTGATTTTTCTGGAGGGCAAATTTGACCATGTCACTCCCTGCTCCAGGAGCATCATGGGCTCCCTATTACGTCCAGGATCAAATATAAAATCCTCTGCATGGCATTGAAAGTTCCCCCAGACCTAGCCCTTCCTGACTCTCCAGGCCTCTTACACCTTACTCCCCTCCACATAATCCACTATTTAACCACAGTGGCCTCCTAGGTATTTCTCACACAGGACACTCGAGCTCCTATTTCATGCCTTTGCACCGGGGTAGCTGGGTGGCTCAGTGAATAGAGCACTGAACCTAGAGTCAGGAAGACTGCTGGGCTCCATGCCCCATGGTCATAGAACAAAACTGGCAAAACACTTTCTTATGTACTTGTTATCTCCCCTATTAAAATGAAAGCTCATTTCAGGTTAGGATTGATTCATTATTTATACTTACGTCTCCAACGCCTAGCAGGCAGTAGGAAGCAAGGTGGCCCAGTGGCTAGGGAGAGCATCAGGACATGGACTCAGGAAGACCTAAGTCCAAATTCTCCCTCAGACGCTTCCTAACTGTGACCTTGGGCAAGTCTCTTAACTTCTCTCTGTCTTAATTTACTCATCTGTAAAAATGGAGATAATATCTACTTTCCAGGTTTGTTGTGAAGAATAAAATGAAATAATATCTGTAAAGCACTTTGCAAACCTTAAAGTATTATATAGAAATGCTAGTCACTACTAGAAGTAGTAGTTGTTGTAATAGACACTTAATAAATACTCATTGATTGATTGCCTCAGTTTCCTCATCTGTAAAATGGGGATAATAATAGCACCTACCTTGCAGTGCTGTTGGGCAGCTGAAATGAGATAATTGTAAAGTGTTTAGCACAATGCCTGGCACATAACAAGCATCCTATAAATGCGGCTGTTGTTATTGTTGTTATAATAATTATTATAATTTTTTATTATTATCAATTAGCTGATATTGATATTAAAAAGGTAGACCTTAGTAAATTTAAGTCACTAAAGAAGTGTTGCAATTTCTTGAAGGCAATCTAACCTAGTTTCTTTTTCTGGTTTAATCCTGGGCCCAGCTCAATGATCATTTATACCATCTGTATAACTGTACATACTGGTAGACAAGTGCTATCGCTTTTCTATTCAACTGCATATCATGATCTTCACAGTAGACATTCCTCATCCATTCAAATTTTCCTGTGTAGATGGTCGGGCCAAATTCTTTCAGGTAGTTAAGGATCATTGTGAACGTTCTAGGGCTTGAAGCACCCACCAGCAAAATGTCATTCCCAACAGGAACATCGAGTGGACCTCACCATCCACTGAGAATTCCTGCTCAGTTCGAACTCCGCTCCATCATGATGGCAAATCCCTCTGGCTAGCCTTCACCATCTTGTTTCATGTCCCACATTTATGACCAGAGAATTGTTGAACATCGACATGAATGTTGACGTTGAACATTGACATTTGTGATCAGAAGATTATTGAACAAGGTTATCTTTGATATCGTCTTTCAAGGAATCTTGAATTATTTTGGTGGGTGGATGGGAAATATCTTGTTGGAAGAGAAACTTAAGGCTTTGTTTTGCTCTCTCAAATCAAATGCTTTTTTATAAGAAACAAATGATAAAAGTAATGGAATCATATTTTTTACATCTTTCAATTAACTGTGTGGTAATAAAGATGTGGTCCGTTGTAGAATATTATCTGCTAAAGCATACCTGTTTTCAACTAATACCTTCATTGATTACTCTCGTATTACAAATGCAGATGAGTCTCATAAAGTTTTGTACAGAAGGAAAGAAAACCAATAGAATGGTAGCTATTTATGTTCATTCAGTTGCCATTTTAATAAAAACAGCTAGCATGTATATAACACTTTAAGGTTTGCAAACCATTTTACATAAATTATTCTATTGGATCCTTTTTAAGTATTAATAAGGTCCAAGATTTTTCCATATCTTTTGGAATCTTTCCTCCAAATATCTCATTCATTGATTCCCACAACAATCTCACAATTGCGTTGCCTCTAGCATAGATGTCCTCTGTGTACCTTTGGTCCACCCCTCCTGCTTTTCCTATCTTTGTTCTCTTTTCTATTTCTACCTCCTGAATAAGCATATTTTAGACTATGAGTTTAGAGTCCATGTGTGACGGTTCTACTATCTTTGATAGCGAAAGCAGTTTTTTAAAAAAAAAAATCTTTGCAGATCTTTTCCGTTTTTCTTCTGTTTGTTGTCTTCCTTCCGTTTTCATCTCTAAATGCCATCAGAATGACTTTATTTAGTTGGGTGTTTTGCCACCCTTTCTTTAAAATGATTTTACTCTAGATCGTTTCTCTTTCCTTTATGAGAGATTGAATGGCTTTCTTATCTGCCATACTGTTGACTGTTGACTCATATTGTGCTTTCCATGCATCAAATCCCCTGCCGCCTTACCTTTTGCATATGAACTTTTGTCTAGGTGATTCAGTCCAATGTTCAAACCTGTCAAAGGCTTTTGAGCGCTGACTATCATCGTTAAGCTTTGGATCATTTGTGAACATGGTAGGCATAACACATATACCTTTATCCAAGTCATTAATAAAAATATTGAAAACCAACAGGTATAAGCATAAATCCCTGGGGCTTCCTACTGAAAAGTCTCTTCCAAGTTGACATCAAAACAATTCATTACTACTCTCTGTCTGGCTACTCAATTAATACCAAATCCATCTATTTGTACTACAACTCTCTTTCTTGTCTAAAAGAACATGAGATGCTTTATCACTCACTTTACTAAAAGTCTAATTGAGAAATAGCTGAATAAACTATGGTATTTGAATGCAACAGAATATTATTGTGCCATGTTGCTTAGCGCTGTGCCTGGCACATAGTAAGTGCTTAATAAATGCTTGTTTTCTTCCTTCTTTTCTTCTATCTTTCCACCCATAAAAAAATAATGAAAGTGATAGTTTCCAAGAAACCTGCAAAGATTTCTTGGAACTGATGCAGAGCAAAGTAAGCAGAATCAAGAGAAAAATTTATAC
This sequence comes from Vombatus ursinus, assembly GCF_900497805.2. Classification (NCBI taxonomy): domain Eukaryota; kingdom Metazoa; phylum Chordata; class Mammalia; order Diprotodontia; family Vombatidae; genus Vombatus; species Vombatus ursinus. The sequence continues at coordinate 8,038,116 of NW_020954844.1, forward strand.
AGTGACCACAATTTTGTAATGAAAATAACTTCAAAAAATTTTAAAACTCTGAGCCATGCAATGACCAGCCACATTTGCAGAGGGTTGGTGACAAGCATGCTGCCCAACTCCTGGTAAGAGATGCTAGAGTAGAGGTGAAAAATGACATACTTATTCAGACATGGTCAATGTATGAATTTGTTTTGTTTGGCTATGATTATTTGTTACAAGGGATTTTTTTTTAACTGAAGGGATTTAGGAAGAAGAGTGATAGTAATATCAAAAAAGAAAAAAACAAAACCTTTTTAATAGGAAGAAGAGAACAGAAAGAACTCATAAACAAGTAGGACAGCTTTGAAAGTAGCATAAATTTATTATCTTTTTTAAAAAAAACTGGACATAAGAGATTTGTGATTTCATACACTATTCTCTTTTTCTGTTCTTCATACAGGGAAATGTTCATCTTTGTCAAGTTCAGAATGACAAAAAATAGCAACTATTAGAATGCAAAAAAAAATCTAAGTAAGCAATATCTATAAAATTCCCCATAACTACCAGTTAAGTAACTGTCAAAAAAAAAGGAAATGAGATTAACCTAACATGACTTATTCTTGGTAAAGCCATGCTGGCCCTTTGTGGTGACCACTTCCTTTTTTAGGTTGTTAACCAACCATCCCTTTAGCTTCCAGCCAAATGGTTCATTTTCTTCTTCATAAACAGGTTGTGAAAGAGAGAACAAGGAAGGTAAATTCAAAGTTCCTTTTTGATTTCCAGAAAACACCAATCCCATTCCAACCTCTAGCCATCACACCATTCTCCCTCCCCAGCCTAGCCTGAAATGCATATCCATCCCTCTTGTGAGAACAACACAAATGATCAAAGGAATTTTATTCAATTCAACAAATATGTAGTAAACAATTACTATGTATAGGACACTGTATTTGGTGCTGAAGACACAGAGACAAAATCAAAACAGTTCTTACCCTCAAAGAGCTTACATTCTACTGATATGAAAACAACACCCATACAAATAGAAAATAATTTAAGGAAGGAGAAAGTGCTAACAACTGGAGGAGAGGAAAAAATTAATGAAAGCTTCATTGAGAAGGTGGACCCTGAGCTGAGCTTCAGAGGTGCACAAAGAGTGAATTTCAGGAATGAGGGACAGCTTGTACAACTCCATGGCAGTGACATAGTATAGAGTTCAGAAAACAGCCACCACTTTAATTTGGCTAGAACATAAAGAGACAGAGTTTTTGCTGGTCAAAAAACAGAGGCAATGCAGTCAGATTTTGCTGTTGAAATATGCATACTGAAGTCAAGAATGCCAGCTACGTGGGCGAAGAACAATGATCTTACCTTTGGTTCTGGTTCAAATTTCTTTGCGTGCCGAGCCAGAGTGCATCATCACCATCGTCATCATCACAATCACTGTCGCCATCAGGACATAGTCAAGAGCAACTAAATCAGATAGTTATCTATAACAGAGGGCTTTGATCTGCACCCAAACATTGAGGTAAAGAAAAAAAGACAATCTTAAGCTGGAGATGTGATATATGGCTCTTGTTACCTGGAGATAGTGGCTGTGACTAAAAAGCCATCAGCCTGCCTTATTAGGAAGGGTTTCTATGTAGTCCACTACAACATAGTAGACTAATGGGGACCAGCAAGGACTACAGGTGCCACTACATAGTCATGACAACTAGTGACAACAGACCCAATAGAGAGAAAATTATAACATCACTAGAGAAACAATGGTCCATAATCATTGGAGTTGTGAGTTATTCTCCCATGCCTACAACCTAACCTCTGCATTCCCCATAGATGTGCCTCTTATTCATGACCTCTTTGCTTATCCACCCTCAGTATTAAAATCAGTGTATTTGAAATAAACTGTGCTCTGTGTTTAAGGGAGGAACATTCTACTACAACTTTTCTTGCTATGCTATTTTATAAAATGCTTTTGCTTTGAACTAATTGTGCCTTCTGATTGATGAGAGAGAAAAAAATCAGCACATTGGTGAGGGATTATAAATACTGATTGTGAGTGGTTGTGATCACATAGAGTGCCTTCGACTTGGATTGCTATTCAGGGGACCCCCACATGCAAAAAGGGTTACCCCAGTTGCTAGTCATAAAATGCATGAAAGGTAATAATGTGAAATAACATTGGGAAAGTAGGTCGTGGCCAGATTGTGGAAGACCTTAACTACAGAAATTATATTTTAGCCTAGAGGCAATAGGAAACCACTGAAAACTTTTGAACAAAGAAGTGATATGGTTAAACCTGTATCTTAGGAATTTTACTATGGCCATCCATAAACAAAATATGTACGTATGATGGATGAAAGAAAGGAGAGAGTGGAAAAAAGAAGACCAATTAGGAGGCTATTACAATAGTCCCGGTAAGAGGTCCGAGCAAGGTCCTGAACTGCAGTAATAGCTATGTGAATAGAAATAAAATACAGATGTCAGGGAGATAAAATTGGCAGGAATTGGCAACTGAAGCAGGTAAGACAGAAGAGTCAAAAGTGATGTCGAGGTTATGAATCTCAGTGAAAAGGAAGATAGATAGCAAAGAGGAGCACTTAGAGCCAAAGTGAACCAATTCTATGACCGTCCTTTGCTCAGTTGTCCTAGAGTGAAGGGAATCAAAAGAAGTCTGAGACATCCCCCTTACACTCAAAGAGCTAATAATCTAAATGAAGGAACAAGGTGATTGTTACACATACAAAGCTGTGCAAGAAATATTAGGTCATGGATACTAAGTCTTGAGCCACAAGGGTGACTATGGTAAGAGGTCTCAGAATCACAGAATCTCAGAGTTGGAAGGGGCCTAAGATGCCATCTTGTCCCACCTGAAGAAAGATGTCCTGTATAATATCCCTAAAAATTGAATGGATGGATAATGGGTGGATGGATGGATGGATGTAAACATGTACTAAGTTCCAAATACTATGGTAAGCACTGGTGATACAAATACAAAAAGCAAAGACAGTCTCTGTCCTCAAAGAGCTTATTCTCTAACAGGAAGGACAACACATAAAAGAGAGTTGAAAAGTAAGAGGTAGGATTCCATAAGTGGGGACATAGTAGTAAAATCTGGTAGATCAGAGCAGAGGAGGGATAGGAAATAAAGGCTGACTGGCCTGGGCCCTTCCACAGAATGGAGGTACCTGAAGGAGCTCACCAATGAGAGAAAAGGGATGCATAGGAAAGGGATGTTCCAGGGTGAGAAGGCCACAAGGCAAGAGTTAGAGCACCACAGTCACGGAGGGAACTTCCAGGTAAGAAGGCAGCTAGGCATGGTAGCAAAGTCCAGACAGTCCAAAATAGAGTCAGGAGAGGAAAATGAGTCATTCCAGTCTTCTTTAGATAAAACATCCCCAGTTATGTCAAGTGATCCTCATTGGCACAGACTTGAGGCCCTTCACCAGCCTAATTACTTAGTCTCTTGCTTATCAATCTCCTCCCTGAACCACAGCGTCCAGAACTAAGCATGATATTGCAGATAGTGTATGACGAGGTCAGAGTACAATGGGACTATTACTACGCCAGTGCTAGTCTCTGTACCTTCCTTAATGAAGCCTAAGTTTGAGTTCTCTCTCTTGGCCTCCATGTCAAACTATTGACCCAAGATGAACTGGTGGTTTGATAAAACCCCTGGGTCTTTTTCAGACAACCTGCTGTCTAATCACATTTCCTCTATCTCATACTTTGTGAAGCTATTTAAAAAAACATTTACGACTTTTTACACTCATCCTTATATTAAATTTCTGCCTAGTTGATTTAGGGGAATTCATTTTGGGGCAGGGTGATCAGGTAAGTTTTCCTGGAGAAACTGGAAAAGACTTTGAAGGAAAGGAAGAATGTAAACAAGAATAGAAAGGAGGGAAGGGTCACCCAGGTGGGAGGACTGGTATATCACTGGATGGGTCCTTCCAAATTTCCCTGCATTTTCAATATTTGTGACTTTTTTACACTGTAATGGAGCTATTATTTTTAATTTTTGTTATTATAAATAATATCCATGGGGCTTTTGTATAGTTCTCCTTCTTCACAGAAGTCTTGTGCTGATGCCGCTTCCTGGCATAGAAGAAGCCCACGTTCTTGAAGTCTGAGCTAACAGTAGATATACTGTCAGACCTTACTATTGTGGAAAAGCTTGGAATATGGGCCAAGAGACCAACTGTATATTGGCCCCACACCAGGCTAACCAAGTTCAGAAATGCTGATCACTATGGGGTACCATCAGGCCAAAACAGCTTTCTTACCCGGGCAGCTCACTTGCTCTTTCCCAGTGATGGTGGTGCAGTAATAGAAAAGTGGGGAGGGAGGGAGGGAGGGAGGGAAAAAGGGAGGGAAGGAAGGAGAGAAGGAAGGAGGGAAGGAAGGATTATTTAGGAATATTGTTTATGATATTGTTTAGAAAAAAGAAATAAGAGAAGTCAAGGGTCATATTCATTCAATCAATCCACAAGCATTTGTTAAGAGCCAGGCGCTGTACTAGGTGATGCAAATGCACATACAAAGAATGAAACAATCCCTATTCTCTGTGATCTTGGCCTACCCAGAAGCCTTCTTCTATATCTCATGAAGACTTTCTCAAAGAAGAGAATAGGAAAGGTCAGACGTGGCAAGCACCTGACGTCATCATAAAATGGGACTTTGATTATGTTTTAACAGACAGGAAATGAGTAGTTACTGACGGAGGAAAGTCAACTCAGGATCAGCCATGCCTGTGCAGTGAGACCATTGAATGGTTTGAAGAAAGGTCAAAACTAGCATCAAATTAGTAGATAGTTTAAAAAGGAAACAGTGGTTGAGGTCAGAGCAGCTACAACCCAAAATGCATCAGCAATTGACACTAAAAAAAAATTGGCCAACAGATCAAAGTCAGTGGAAATAGAGAAAAACTGGGAGCCCGTATTTGCCCAGGACAGTGGATAGGATATTCCTACTGATTCCTCATCTATGTGCCCTGCCAGACCAAACCATCTGTCCCTGGCCTCTAGTCCCTACTATGTATTGTCTGTCCTATTAAAGTACATGTTCCTTGAGGACACAAACTTTCTTTTATTTCTGTCTTCAGCACTTAGCACTGTGCCTAGCACACAGGCTTAATAAAAGTTTTTCATTCATTCACCCACCCATCCATCCATTCATCCATCCGTCCATTCAAGAGCTAAGCAGCTCTGAGGTCCCTCCCAAATCTCAGATTCTGGAATTCTATGAAGGGAGCTCTGGACTGAGAACAATGGCACTTGGATTCTAGCGTTAGTTCTCACATCCACTGTACAAATGTGGTCAAGTCACAGGATAGTTAGTGGAAAGAGTTTGGAATTTAGACCTAGATCTAAACCCTAGCTTAGCTACGTAATCACTGTATGACCTTGGATAAATCCTTTCCTTTCTCTGGGCTTCAGTTTCCTCTTCTGTAAAATGATGGGGTTGAACCAGAAGTCCTGAAAGGTCACTTCCAGGCCTGAATCTCTCATCACGTGACCCTCTTCCACCAATGAGTCCCTCATCTCTGGGTTCAGAAACAGACTGGGTTTAGTCCTGGTGGGAATCTGGCCTCTAAAGAAAGGAGTAGATTAACCTCTGAAAGCCCAGAAAATGTCACCCCAGGAAAAGCCCTGGAATAGCTGAACTAGAAGAAAGATGGGGTGCAGCAAGCCCAGGTAGCTTGAGGGATTAACAGGAAAGGCCCCTCTTGCCCTGGGGGAAGGGGAGCAATATGAAATGGGAGGTGTCCCAGCAAACTAGCGGAAAGCCCCACCTCAGCACACCCAAATGAGATCCTGAAATCCAGGTGGTGGAGCATGCAAACATCAATGCCTGGAACCCCCCCCCCACCAGTGCCTCAGTGAGGTCTGGGGAACCAGTGGAAACCAGCTTGAAAAACCACCAGGTACCCCAGCATTCTACAGCAACTGGCTCTCCCAATGCCTCAGCAAAATTAAGGGAAGCAGCACTCCAAGGGGCCCCAGGTGGATAAACATCCTGCAACATCCGTCTGAAAGGAACTGAACAAAGTGAAAAGAAGAAAAGGCCCAGGTGAGCAGGAAATCTCCAGGAGCCACACTACCCAATCCTGCCCCTAGAGTTCCAGCCTTGCTGATGCCAGCCCAACACCAGGTAAGCTGCCAGAACCCTACGGCCTCCAACTGGCAGCACTGGAGGCCCCAGCACACAAAGCTCTAGGCTCCCAACACAAGAAACTTGGGTCAGTGCCTTCTGCTCCCCAGCAGGAGAGCTCAATCTCTCTAAAGGCCAGGAAATAAGCAAACACCACGAGCAAAAAGAAGCATACCATAGATTCATATTATGAGAGCAGTGAAGATCAAGGCAGAAATTCTGAAGAGGACAACATTGTCAACAAACCCACATCTGGAACCTCAAAAAGGAATATGAACTGGTCTGAAGCTCAAAAAGCCTTCTCAGAAGAGCTCAAGAAAAGTCAAAATGAGAGAGGTAGAAGAAAAAATGGGAAAAGAAACAAGACATATGCAAGAGAGTCAATAACTTGGAAAAGGAAGGATAAAAAGTAACTGTAGAAAACAAGTCCTTAAAAAATACAATTGGCCAACTAAGTACACTAAAGAAAACAAGTCCCTAAAAAATACAATTGGCCAAATGGGGAAGGAGGTACAAAATCTAATAGAAGAAAACAATTTGTTAAAAATTAGAATTGGGCGAATTGAAGCTAATGACTCTATGAGAGAGCAAGAATCAGTCAAACAAAAACAAAAGAATGAAAAAATAGATGAAAATGTAAAATACCTCATTGGTAAAACAACTGACCTGGAAAATTGATCCAGGAGAGACAATTTAAAAATTATTGGTCTACCTGAAAATCATGATGAAAAAAAGAGCCTGGACAGTATCTTTCAGGAAATCATCAAGGAAAACTGCTCTGAGGTCCTAGAACTAGAGGGTAAAATTGCCATAGAAAGAATCCACCAATCACCTCCTGAATTGAAAGATCCTAAATTGAAAACACCAAGGAATAGAGTAGCCAAATTCCAAAATTACCAGGTCAAAGAGAAAATACTGCAAGCAGCCAGAAAGAAACAATTTAAATATCATGGAACCACAGTCAGGATTATGCAGGACCTTGTAGCTTCTACATTAAAAGACTGTAGGGTGTGGAATATGATATTCCATAAGGCAAAGGAGTTTAGATTACAACCAAGGATCAACTACCCAGAGAAAATAAGCATGATCTCTCAGGGGGAGAGATGGATATTCAGTGAAATAGGGGATTTCCAAATCTTCCTGATAAAAAGACCAAAGCTGAACAGAAAATTTGATCTTGAAATACAAGACTCAAGAGAGACATAAAAAAGTAAATGGGACAGAAAGAAACAGCATGTTATCAATAAGAGCAAACTGTCTACATCCCTACAAGGGAAGGTAACACTTGTAACTCTTGAGAACTGTATTGTTATTATACCATGTTAAGGGAATACACATAAAGAGAGTGGGTATAAGTTGACTTTGATGTAATGATAAAAAAAAAATCTAATCAAGCAGGTTAAATGGATCCAAGTAAGTGGATTAATCTGATCTAAGAAAATATACTGAGAGAAAAGGAAAGGAGGAGGCAGACAAGGGTAAATTACATTACAGGAAAAGACACAAAAACCTATTACAGCAGAGGGAAAGAAGAGAGGGAAATGAGCATTGTTTGAACCTTACTCTCATCAGATTTGGCTCAAGAAGGGAATAACATAACCAGTTAGGTATAGAAATCTAACTTGCCCTATAGGCAGTAGGAGGGAAAGGGGAAAGAAAAGGGAGGGGGGGATAGAAGGGAGGGAAGAAGTAGTAAGGGTAAAGGGGAAGAAAAGGGAGGGGGCTAGTAGAAGGGAGGCAGGACTGAGGGAGGCAGTGGTCAAAAACAAAACACTAGTGAGGAGGGTATAGGAGAAAGGAGAAAGAAAAGCATAAAAGGGGAGGGGGGGATGGAGAGAAAGACACAGATAGTAATCATAACTGTGAATGTGAATGGGATGAACTCTCCCATAAAACAGAAGAGGATAGCAGAATGGATTAAAAACCATAATCCTACAATATGTTGTTTACAAGAAACACATCTGAAACAGGGCCACACATAGGGTAAAGGTAAAAGGCTGGAGCAGAATATATTATCCTTCAGCTGAAGTAAAAAAAAGCAGGGGTAGCAATCCTGATCTCAGACAAAGCAAAAGCAAAAATAGATCTTATCAAAAGAGATAAGGAAGGAAACGTTGATAGACTTAGCCCGTCTCAGCAATGCAAGGATTTAAGACATCTCCAAAGGCCACATGATGCTATCCACATCCAAAGAAAGAACTATGGAGTTTGCATGCAGATTAAAACATACTATTTGCTATTTTTTTTCTTCTGTTGTGTTTTGTTTCCTCTTTCTGGTGGTTCCTCCTACTGGTTCTAATTCTTCCTTACAACATCACTAATGTGAAAATATATTTAATAGGAATGTATGTATATAGCCTATATCAGATTGCACGCCTTCTTGGGGAGGGAGGTGGGTAGGAAGGGGGAGAAAAATTTAAAACTCGAAAGCTTATGGAAATGATTGTTGATAAATCAAAATAAATTAATTTTAAAAAAGAAAGTCAGGAAAAAAAAAGAAAGGAGTAAGGGACTTTCTCATATTCTTTGATTTGTTATTCTTCTAACCACCTGAAATCCAAGAAAAATCACTTAAAGCTTAGGTTTGGCTAATGTCAAGGGTCTTGCCAAAAGGGATCAGATGGGCCAGTAGGTCGGGTATGGTCAACTACTCACTTCCTCCTTTATATCTCATAATTGTGCATTAACAAAGACTTCAAACGTGCTGTGTTAACCCATAACTCTAATTATAGCCTCGTGAGAGGCTGATTCTTAAAACATCAAAGCAGGAGACATTCTGTAGGTCTGCTGGACAGCCAGTCACCTTCACCTTGGCTCTGCACTGTCCAAACAAGTCCCTCAAGGTTCACGTCTTCTGACAAGCCAGGGCATGATTCGGGCCTCTTCTCTCCGTGGACATCTTTTCCAGGAAAAGTGTAGACACACGAAACTCTTTTTACCAGTCAGCACTGACTGGGGACCCCAACAGCTTCTGAACTCTCAAGGTAGCCACTCCTGGATCATCAGGGAAAGAACAGAAGCAGAAGAGTTAACTGAGGCCTTGAGATCCAAGCTGAGACTTACACAACCAGCACTTATGCGTCAAGCCATAGGTGAGCAGTCACCATGGCTAGTGGGTTGGGGGAGGGTACAGGTGTCCATCCTCCCCTCATGGAAAACCCAAGGGGGAGCTATTGTGGATTCCCCAAATGTTTGGCAGATAGGACCCGTGTGAAAGCAGAAGTGGGCTCTCTCTTTAAATTCTAACGTGTGGGAAACTCTTCTAGCTCAGTGGTCTATTCTCTTTGGATATATCCCCCTTCCCTGGCCGCTGTCATGGGTACCAAGGAATTTCTAAATCATCCTGATATGCGAAGTTCTCCAGCACTAACCAAGAGGACACGTGGCTCACCAGAAGTGATCCAGCTAGCTCGACTCAGCACATAAGTGCTCCACGGGGCTCATCCTAGCCAGAGTCCACTGGGGAGGGCCACGGCTTATGATCACCACCATCATACTCCCAAGTTAAATAACAATCTCAACAAATCGACTAGGGAGCATTTGGCACAGTTTTCCATACCCCAGATTCTGAAAAGGTCTCTAGGGAGGTTCAAGCATTGTCCTTTCCAGCGCTTTATACTAAGGCGTCTTGAGAAATTCCACATGGCACAATTCTTTAACAATCTTCTAAATGCTAAGTAAAGAATCCCAAGCAGGCCATTCTGCGTATTTCTTAGACAACCCCCAAACTGAGTGTTTTCTTAGAGTCTAACCCTATCATTGCTGATGAACAACCGTAAACTCTAGATTATCATCGCCTCAAACACAAAGTTACAACAATTCAATAAACATAGTACACTTTGCAAAGTTTATTCACGGGTCACTGCCTGCCTGGTATTTATAAGGGCCTCCAAACCAAGCAACTAGTAAAACAGTATTGACCTAGCAACCCAAAAAGGAGACATGAGAAGACACTCCTACTTCTTTGCAAAGGTGGGGGGCCATAGGTGTGAAGCGCTGTATACCATATCACACTTTTTCAGTATTTTGGTTAGTTTCTGAAACTTTTTTCTTTATTGCAAAGGGATGGTTCTCTGGGAAGAGGTGGGAGAGTGGTAGAATGGACTATGAATATGATGGTAAAATAACATCAATATCAATAAGACACCAAATATCAATAAAATTATTTTCTAAAATAATTAACATTCAAATAAAACAAATAACAATATTGAAAATTAAGGGGGAAAAGAAAAATGAGCTTCCTTCTCAGAGGGAATTGAATACTTCAAAAATGTCCACTCAATCCATCAACAAGCATTTATTAAATGCTCATATAAGAGAATGGTGAAATGTCCTGGTCAAGGTCACTTGTCAAAGGCCAATATGAATGTAAAGCAGCTTCTACCCTCCCGGTCATCATAGATCAGGCAGGAGCCTTCAAGCAACACTTTGTATTCCTTAGCCTACCACTCACATGGATGGTTCCTCTAAGATGTCTCAATGCTCTCCTAGCAATGATCTCATTTCATTGACTCATAAAGCTCAGAGCGGGATAAGACCTTGAAATCTGACTCAGATCCTGCCCTACCTTCTAGCAATAGGGCATTATTATTCCCATGTTGCAGATGAGACAACTAAGGCCCAGAGAGGTTAAATCACTTGTCCAAAAGCACAAAGCTAGTTAGTTGAGGGACAGAGAAACAGTGACTAAAGCCCAATTGAATCACCTGTGAAGGATACTCATGCCATGACAAGAGGTCAGTTATGGGCCAGGAGCTCCAGGGTCCCCTTCCGCACTAAGGGGTTCTTCAAATCTGGGATCATGGAGGATGGGTTTAGACCTCAGACAGCCTAGCCTCTAAAAAGAGGAGTCCATCACTTTCTCACATAACTCTGGCTCTTTCTGTCTCCACCTTGGAACCAGAAGGAAAATCACTTAAAGCTGAGGTTTAGCTCACGTCTAGGGTCTCCCCAAAGGGAATCAAAAAGGTACTCAATGTACAGTGTAGATCAGGCATATAACAGGTATTTTTTTCCTCCACAAAAGTCCATATTTTCTAAATTGTGCCATGCTGCCTGGAAGTTATAAGACCCAAGTTCTACTTCTCACCAAATTATGTCATTAGGAAGCCCCGTTCTCCTCATCCTGAAGATGGTATATAGTACCCAAACCATCATAGGATTGTGAGGAAGATGGCGTAGGAGGGTTTGGCTTGGGCAGTTAGGTGGCCCAATGGAAAGAGCACTAGCCCTGGAGTCAGGAGGACTTGAATTCAAATTGGGCCTCAGATACTTACTAGCTATGTGACCCTGAGCAAGTCACTTCACCCTTTTTGCCTCAGTTTCCTCATTTATAAAATGAAATAGAGGAGGAAATGGCAAACCACTCTAGTATTTTTGCCAAGAAAAGCCCAAATGAGGTCACAGAGAGTTAGACACAATTAATCAACTTAACAACAACATCCCATGATTCACGAGTGGAGCTGAACTGAGCTCCTCTGGCCACCTCTAGTGACACATGATGGTGAGGAAACTGACCCAGAAAGAACACCCCACTCAGTAGACTTTAAAATGAAAGAGTCATCCCCTGGTGCTCTCTCTCTTCCCATCTACCAAGTATGTGAGGACTCTGTGGGCCTTTCTCTTCTCTCTTCTCTCTCCATGAGGGAGGAGAAGGGCTCCTCTCCTATCTGGTGGCCATGGCAGCAGCTTACAAATGGCAGTAAGAGCATCTGTGTTGCCTTAGATGAGTCTGAGACTCTGGCTGCCTGTTCTGCTTTGTTTCATTCTCTGAGCATAGGCAACTGAACCATGATTATAAGAAATGGACTTTGGGGGAGTTGCTACCTCTGAAGTTGAGGAGTTCCTGAGTTCCTCCACTGGTGCTAATTAGCAACAGGAAGGATTTTCTGCAGCTATATCCTTCTTGGAGAAGATGACCAAGCCATGCTCTGGCTTCTCAGATTTGGACCTTAAGGAAGTTGCTCAGGAAGGTCAAGGCTGAGGTCAAATGACTACTGAGCTGTCCCACAAAATTGACTTCCCTCGATGAAAATCTCATTCCTCAAAGTGTAGAGTGCCCATAAGAGGAAATTCCATTCTGGATCTGAGTCTCACTAAGGAAGAACTTTTGGCTAGGGTTGAAGGGACTAGGAGGGGAGGAGAGAATGATGAGAACTCTCAGGCAATGTGACCAATCCCTTCGAGGGCATGATAGAGACCAAGAAATGAGATGTTGGTAAAGCATATTTCAGAAGGCTCAAAGAAAACAGGTAGGATGCCATGGACTAAAATGCTTCAGGAAAAGTGATTCCAGGAGGGATGGGAGATGCTTAAAAATGAAATTCTTAAGACACAAAGGGAAATAACTCATAATGACAAAAAGACAAATGGGATTTGTCTGAAAAATCAACATAGATGCACAGGCAACTCACCAATCAACTTAGATGTTATGAAGAAAAATATATAAGAAGGAAGTAAGTCCAGGTGACCAAGGATGACTATATGAACATGGCATCCTGTAAAAAAAAAAATGGTATCGTGAATTCTAAAGCTCAGAATGAGCCGAGGCTGGCAAGGGAAGTGAGGAATAACAAAAAGGGGGCTTTAGCTACATTGGGAGAAAAAGGAGAAGCAAAGAAGAGATCGGACCGTTTCTTGGGATGAAGGGGACAATGAAAACTGACAATGGAGAATGCAGAGCTATTTAATTAAGTCTCATTTTGTCTCTATTCCCTCCCAAGGAGGATGAATTTGGCGCTGGAAATAGGACAGCAAAAAAATGTTTAATGCCTAATGCCCAGTCACAGAGTGAGCCCTTAACACTCACCGTATACCGAGCCCTAATCCCAGCTACAGAATGACTTTAAGCTCAACTACAGACTCAGCCATCATCCCAGACACTGATTTAGCCCTAACCCTGACAGTGGCAATGAACCTGGCCACAGTTTCACCATCACCATCACTACCCACCCAACCTTGACCACAGACTGCCCTCAAACTCTAGCTAGAGACAGATCTCTAATCCTGGTCATAGGCTCCACAAATATTTTAAGGGGCTAAGAAGAGGCTTCATTCCAGCCTTCCAAAGCAGTATCACCCTAAAACTTGATGCTGGGGAAGGGATTATGTAGACTTGGGAAAGTATCTGAAAACAGCCGTGGCACAGGTCCCGTGGGCTCCACCTTTGCCTCAAGCCTGCTCAAACCTGACCCAGAGCAAAAATTAATACTATTAAGTGATGTCTATCTTCAGTGCCTGATAGTCCAGATTTCTACCGTAACCCAGCCCTATCCATCCCATTAAACAGGCCCTTTCCTCTTCACCCCTCAGTACTGGCCTGACATTCCCACGCAAGATATGAGCCCCCCAATATGGGTTACTGTCATGATCCAACCAACCTGCCTCTGAACAGGAATTCTTCTCTTGGAGCTCATTGTATTTTATAGGGCGTATTTTGGTATTTTACAGGGTACTGGGAGATTTTGCCTTCCTTACCCGATTTATTCCTCATCACAGTCCTGTGGGCAGCTAGGTAGCACATTGGATAGAGGGCTAGACCTGGAGTCAGGAAGATTCATCTCCCCAAGTTCAAATCCAGCTTCAGACACTGACTAGCTGTGTGACCCTGGGCAAGTCACTTGAACCTGTTCGCCTCGGCTTCCTCATCTGTAAAATGAGCTGGAGAAGGAAATGGCAACCCATTCTAGTACCTTTGCCAAGAAAACCCCAAATGGGCTCACAAAGAGTCACACACAACTGAAAAATGACTGAACAACAACATAGTCATAAGATCAGGGGAAATACTAATTGTCGTCCCTAACCAAAAGATAAGGAAACTAAGATCTAGTTAGGTGCGATGCTTTGCTGGGGATTGTTGAAGGAGAACAAAAAAGGAACAAACATGCTTCTCAGCTAAGCATGACACTTTTACAAAAAAATGACCATGTATTAGGGCATAAAAACCCCACAAAGGCAGAAAAGCAGAAATATCAAATACATTTCTTACTAAACACAATGTAATAAAATTATAACAATAAGATCCAGTATTCATACAGCACTTTAAGGTTTGCAAAGCTCTTTTATGCACGTTAACTCATTTAGCTCTCACAATAATCCTGTGAGGTAGATGCTATTATTATCCTTATTTTACAGATAAGGAAACTGAAGCACAGAAGCTAGCAAGTGACTGCAACAGGATTTGAACTCAAGTCTTCCTGACTTCAAGTTCTTCACTCTACCCACCTAGCTGCCCCTATCAATAAAAGGACAGTGAAGAAAGGATTAAAGTTAACTGGACAGTAACAACTCGATCCTAAAGAATTTTTGAGGCAGAGAACAAATCATAGAAACAATAGATAATTAGGTTAAAGAAAATGAGAAAAATGAGACAACATGAAATTTTGGGGATGCAATAAAAGTAGTCCTTAGGAGAAATTTTTATCTCTGAACACTTTAATCAATAAAAAGGAAACAGATTAATGAAATGGGCATGCAACTAAGAAAACTAGAAAAATCAACAAGATTTAAAAAAACAATTAAACATCACCATATATATCCTAAAAAGCAAAGAAGAGATTAACAAAATTGAGAGCAAAAAAAATTGCATTAATAAAATAAAAGTAGAAGCTGATTTTTGAGAACACTAAAAATAGATAAACTGTTAGCTAATTTAGTTTCAAAAAACAAAACAAAATGCCATTATCAAAAATGAAAAAGTATATTCACAACAAATGAAGAAATAAAAGAAATTATTAGAAACTATTTCACCACATTTACAAAATACAAAATGAACAAGAAATAGATGACTTAACCCAATTTTCAAAAAAAAATTGAACAAGCCACAAATGAACTTCAAAAGAAAAAACCCTTAGAACAGATAGATTTATAAGTTAATCATATCAAATTTCAAATGAAAATTAATTCTAATTGTATATAAACTGAAAAACTAGGAAAAGAAGGGCTCCAACCAAAGTGTATAATATAAATATGATTTTATTACCTAACCCATGGAAAGGCAAAACAGAAAAATAAATTATAGATCTCCTTAATGAACACTGATGTGAAAATATTAAATAGAATGTTAACAAGGAGACTACAGCAATGTATCATAAATATTCTACACTGTTATCGGGTTGGATTCATATGAGGAATGTAGGTTTGGTTCAATATTAGGAAAACTATCAACATAATAGACCATATTAATAACATGAAAACAAAAAGTACACGATTATGTCCATAGATGCAGAAAATACTTGTGACAAGATGTTCATCATTGAATCATTTCAGTCATGTTCAACTATTCATAATCCTATTTGGGGTTTTCTTGGCAAAGATACTGGAGCTGGTTTGCCATTTCCTTCTCCAGATCATTTGACAGATGAAGAAACTGAGGCAAAGAGGGTTAAGCGACTTGCCCAGGGTCACACAGCTAGTGTCTGAGGCTAGATTTGAACTCACGAAGATGAGTCTTCCCAACTCCAAGTCCAGTGCTCTACCCACTGTACCACCTATACAATATCCATTACTGTCAAGGAAAACAACAAGAAAATATAGGAGTAAATGGAACTATCCTTGATATGGTAAGTTACAGCTATCTAAAACCAAGAGAAAAGGTTATATGTAATGGAAATAAACTAGAGGGCTTCTCAATGAGATCAAAGGTAAAACAAGGATAACAATTATCACCACAATTATTTGAAACAACACTAGAAATGCTAGCTATAGCAATAAGACGAAAAAAAATTGAGAAAAGAGAGGAAAAATTATCACTTTCTTCAGATGATACTGTGGTTGACTTAGAGAACCCTAGAGAGTCAATTAACAATTAATTGAAATAGTAACCTCAGCAAATTTGCTGAATATAAAATAAATCCACACAGATCATTAATACTTCTGCATATTATCAACAAAACCCATCAGGAAGAGAAAGAAAGAGTATTTCCATTTAAAATAGCTGCAGAATGTATAAAATATTTGGGAGCCTACCTCCTAAGACACACATAAGAACTGTATGAATTCTTTACCAGGTCTATCCTATCCCCACAGAGATTATCGTTTTCTGTACCTTCTAAGATAAGAGTTCTAGCAATAATTGACACGTACATAACAACTTAGGGTTTACAAAGTGTACATTATCTAATTTTATTGTCCCCAAAACACTGAGCTGTGGCTAGTACTGTCCTCATTTTATAGATGGGGACCTGAAGTCCAATAAGATTGAGTTGCCTTTGGCCACACAGGTAGTAACTGACAAAGGCAGGTTTTGAACCCGGATCTCCCTTGACTCAAATCCAACAGTCTCTGGATGCTCTAGAGAAACTTTTCCTGACTCCTATTAATGCCGATTAAGTCAAACACCCCATAGTCTGTATTGCTCCTTTCTGGAATTGTTAATGGTATTCATTTAAAATCTCTCTTTTCCTTTCTGATAACAAGTAGGTGACGGGCTATTGGGGGAAGGTTAGAAAAGACATGCCAGTCCCCCAGGGTTAAGTGAAGGATCTCAGAGGTCAGCTGATCCAACCCCCTCATTTTACAGAAGAGAACACCGCTGCCCACAGACCTGAAGTGATTTGACCAAGATCCCACGGTAGTGAGTGCCAGAGGTGAGATGTGCCCTGAGGTCCTCTAAGCCCACAGGCTGAGCTCTCTTCTCTGTAGCAGACTTAGTTGGCCCCATATTTGACATTCTATCTCCTATGGCCAAACAACAACCACTATTCCTGAGATACATTCCCTTCTCATTTCTCTTTTCCCTCTCAGACTCAGTCTTCCTTCAGGGCTAAGCTCAGGCGTCACTTCTTCCGAGAAGTCTTCCCTGATCCATCCCAGTTGTTAGAATTCTCTACCTCCTCAAATACAGATTGTTCCCCACCCCCCAATAGAAGGTAAATGAGTTGAGGTGAGGGACCTCCTTTTTTATTTACTTTTTTAAATTATTACTGTATCCCCAGCACCTGGGATGGTACCTGATGCATAGCAGGTGCTTAATAAAGGTTTGATGAATTTAATTGGGTTTCCTTTGAACAGCAGTGTGGAGACACAGCCCTACCAGAGTCCAGAAAGCCCAGGCATTCCTACCTTTAAGGGTAGAATGAAGATGCACATTTACCAGGCAGCGACTAGCTTTTTGGAGCTGCGAGCCTGGCACTTCAGGAATCCCCAGTCTGGAGGGCATTGTGTGTGGGGCCCAGTGGGCCAGAGTTCAGCATGACTCTGACGTGCAGCGAACATGAATTGTCAGAGGGGCCTTCTGGAGACACCCACCTCCCTTTAATGCCTAATCCAGGAATGAATCTGAGGGATGGAGAGAATTTCAGGTCACGTGAAAGGAGGATCTGATGAATTCATTCATGAGTAACTGACTGTTTCCCTTGGTGGGGGGAGGGGAGGCGTTTCCATCTTTAGAGTCGAAGTGGAGATTCGTTGTCTAATAATGGTGGACTTTCTGACCCAGTGACAAATTGGTCAGCAAAGCTCTTTCCTTGTTTCAGGGGATGAAAAGAATTTTCCCAGAGCCCTTCAAATCACGCTGTGTAGACAACACTGTCATAAAACCTCCAGCCGGAACAGATCCCTTCAGAAGCCTCCTAATATTCACTTTACATCCCTAGGACATTCTATGGTTTCTTTGGCCTAGAAACACCCTCAAAGCTCCCTGCTCTGCAGCATTTAGGCTTAGGGAGCTGCCTAGAGCCCAGAGGGCTTAAGGGGACGGCTGAGGGTCACACAGCTGGCACTCATCCGAGGCTGAACTCGAACACAAGACTTCCCGACTTCGAGGTGAGCTCTCTATCTACCATACCACACTGCGTCTCTTGCATTCTTAGTCCTCCTTTGAAGCTCAACTCAAGTGCTACCTTCTCCAGGGACTCTTCCTCTAAGGACCTTCCCCCTCCAACCTCCTGGGCGGCTAAATGACGCTACAGTAGATAGAGCCCAGGGCCTGGAGTGAGGAAGATCTGAGTTCAAATGCAGCCTCAGACACATCCTAGCTATGTGACCCTGGGCGAGTTACGTAACCCCTTTTGCCTCAGTTTCCTCATCTGTAAAATGAGCTGGAGAAGGAAATGCAAACCACTTCATTATCTCTGTCAAGGAAATCCCAAATGTGGTCATGGAGTCAGACACAACTGAACAACCACAACTGTAACCTCACCCAACACTTGGTACGGACTCAGGCCCTTAAAAAGTATTATTGTATGTTAATTACCTGTTTGTGTCTGCTTTCCCTTCTAAGATTGTAAGCTGGCTAAACATCGTATCTCACCCAGTGTTGAACTCAGGGCTCTGCTTCTAGGGCACAGTTTAATAAATACAGTCCCACATTCTGGAAGGGACCTCAAAGGTCACGAGTCTGACCCCTCTGTCTAGTCTGTCACCTTCCTTTTACAGAGAAAGAAAGAAGGGAAATGACTTCTCTGAGGCCACATGCACACGTATTTAAACGGCAAAGTCAGGACAGGAATTGGGGTGGTCTGACTCCCGATCCATCATTCTTCTAACAGTGCCAGATGTTCATTGGGACAGTGTTGCTTGTCATATCTCCGGTCTCTCTGGCATCTCCTCAGATGTCAGAACACGGCTGTGTTCTCTATTCAGGTCCGTGTGTCTTTCTGCCCTGAGGCATGCAGCCTCTCCCTTCCAGGGTCAAATCTCAGCACCTTGGAAAGCTGTCTTCCCTAGGGCTGGGAGAGGAGGAAGAGGAGGAGGGGGAGAGGAGGAAGAGGAGGAGGCGGAGAGGAAGGAAGACCATCTCAGGGGAGTCCTGCACCCTTCCAACTCCACCCTAAACCCTCTCCTTAGCTTTTCAGAAAGGGCCTCTCTTGCCAGCGTCTCCAGCCCCACGCTTTGTCCTCCTGATGGGCTGGAGAAGCCAAGCATAAACTCTTCTTTGTTGTTACCCACGTCTCTCTACAGAAGTGACCACGAGGCCTCCAACAGTGGTCTGATCTGCCCCTGCACTGTGCGTAAGCAGGGCTTGGTGCCATCAGGGCAAGAAGCCAAGAGACCCAGCTGACCTCAAGGGACCTCCAGGGTTTGACTGGCTAGATCCAGCTGGGAATGACAGCTGTCATTCTGAGAGTTCAAGAACTCTAGGCATCTCTCATTCTACCCAATAAATCAACAAGAATTTATTACGTGCCTACTATGTGCCTAGCATGGGACCTGTGACATCATTACTAGAAGGGACTCCTGGATAAGGAAACACTCTCTACCAACGCAGGTTGGCAACTTTACTACAACTTATAGTCTGAATTGTGCTTAGTTCAATGACTTGGCCAAGGTCACACAGTCAATATACATCAGAAGCCAGACCTGAACCCAGGAGATCCTGTCTTCAGGTCTGCTCCCTATCTGCTATTCCAGGCAGAAGATACAAACTCAAAAATGAAATAGTCTCTACTTCAAGGAATTTATGTTCTTTTGGAAGTGATATAACAAAGGAAGCTGGCAGAAGGCTGTCAGATTGGAAGGCGATGCCTTCTCAATTTACAGATTGAGATCAGTAAAATCAAAACCCCCTCAATTTACAGATTAGGAAACCGAGGCACAGAGAGCCAAGTGACTTTGCCAGGGTCCCACAACTAATACTTTCAGTAGCACAGGGTTTGGGGAATGGATGCAGTCACAGACTTAGACAGCCAGAACCTCTCTAGCCCTGTTCACTCAGTGGCACAATGAGGAAGCTGACCAGATCGTCCCCGAGGCCCCTTCTAGCTCCCATCCTAAATCCTGGCTCACTGCTTATTAGCTGGGTGACCTTGGAAGAGTCATTTGACCTAGGCCTCAGTTGCCTCCTCTGTGAAACAGGGGAGTTGGGTGAGATGACCTCTGAGACTCCAACTAACTCTAAAACTCTGTGAATCTAAAAACTTGAATTTTTATGCTAGAGACCACTGCACGTCAGGCAGTGACCGAGAGGACTTGTGGCAGGACAGTCTGACCGGTCTCTAACCAGGCACCTTAGGTTTGTAATTGGAATAAAATGAGATACCTGAAGCCCATCTTTATTCTTCAGTTGTACCCAACTCTCCGTGACCCCATTTAGGGTTTTCTGGGCAGAGATACTAGACTGGTTTGCATTTCCTTCTCCAGCTCAGCTGACAGATGAGGAAACTGAGGCAAATAGGGTGAAGTGACTTGCCCAGAGTCACACAGCTAGGAAGTGTCTGAGGCTGGATTTGAACCCAGGTCTTCCTGACCAGGCCCTGCAGCGCCACCTAGCTGTCCTCAGAGCCCTCTCACTGCTAATGAAAGGTTTACAAGTCGTAGCAAAAAAAGGGTGGCCAGGGAAGGATTTGCACCGAAGGTACAGCTGATTCCACTGAGCAAAGCTGTCACATGTGTGCTGGTCACGCTGCTGGTCTGTGGTCTGTGGTCTGAACCCCGAGGGAAGGGCTCCAGCCTCTGTGTCCTGGCTACTTTTTGTACACAGGAAAGTGTAACAACATCCCAAGCTTTAGTCCCCTAAGCCAATTCAATGCCAAGGAGAGTTTCAACATCTTTTAAGGAAAAGTTAGCCTAACCTGCTTGGGGCAGGGCCTTAGGACACCACTCTCACCACCTTGGGTAAGTGAGATCGTTCAATCCTATAGTCTGGTGGGGCAGCTGGGTGGTGAAGTAGATAGAGCACCCAAGGAAAACCTGAGTTCAAATATAGCCTCAGACACTTACTAGCTGTGTGACCCTGGACAAGTCATTTCACCCTGTTTGCCTCAGTTTCCTCATCTGTAAAATGAGCTGAAGAAAGAAATGGCAAACCACTCCATTACCTTTGCTAAGAAAAGCCTAAAATGGGGTCACGAAGAGTCACACATGGCTGAACAGTAACAACAATAATACAGGTAGTAACAGAAGTGAGATATGAACCCAGATCTTCCACCTCTAACATCAATGCTCATTCCGCAGTGCCAAATGAGACTCATGTTCTCTTCCTTCATCCCTTCCCTTTCCTCAATGTCCTTTCCCTACCCAAAACTCACTTTGGCACGACATTCCAGGAGTGTGCTAGACCTGACTTAAACCACTCTCGGGGACTGGTTGTTAAATTTTCGGTGTGAGAAATCTGCGACAAATCGAGGCTTTATCTATTGTTTTGTTGATCACCTAGACTTAAGAAAGTGATGGAGAAAATGTCGCTAATGCAGATTAAACTTATAGGAGTGCCATGCCTCCATTTTTTTCTGGAAATCTGATTGTTAAACATTTACCAGCACATCCCTGATCTTATCTCTCACATTATTCTTTGCAGTCTCTAAAGGACTTCCCCAACAGGAGCCATGAATCCGACTCTAGAATCACAGAATTTCAGAATTGGAAGACACATCAGAGGTAATCTCATCCGGCCCTTTCCAGGAACATCGAAGGTCCTCCCACTGTCCTGTGGTCCAGCAGAAGGCCATTCTTTCCCCACCACACCATAGACTTTTTTTAATTTTATTTTTAATTTATGGAATAAAACAAACATTTCCATAACATAGTACAATAAAAAAAGATGATTGCACATGAAACTGCAAATCTAGTATGTACAACTCGTTACCACAGACTTTTAAAATTTTTATTTTTATTGCTATCTAATAGTTAAGAAGGTTAAGCACCTATGTGCTAGGCACTGGGGGCACAGATACAAAGAATGAAACAATCTTTATTCACAAGAATTTACATTCTTCAGCAACGGGGCTCAGTGGATAGAATGCTGACCTTGGGATCAGGAAGACACGCGTTCAAATGCTACCAGGGCTGCTCTCTCAGTTTCCTCAACTGTAAAAACAAGATAATAACAGCACCTACCTCACAAGGCTGTTGTGAAACTGAGATTCCATACGTAAAGCACTTTGCAACCAACCTTAACACTCTCTGGAAATGCTAGTGATTATATTCAATCAGAGGAAATGACAAGGACACATATAAACAGATATCAAATAAATATAAAGAGAACAAATATAAGATAGTTAAGGAGGGAGGCTCCCTAGTTGAGGGGCTCAGGAAAGGGTTTCCCCAAGTTATCACAGGTCAGACCACAGGATCATAGATTCACAGCTTAGAACGAGCCTAGAAGGTGATGCTTGAGTTCTGTTTTGAAGGAAGAGAGGGAATGTAAGCTAATTGGGGACAGGGAATGTTTCTGGATTGGGATTCTGGAGTTGGGCTTTTTTTTTTAATCTTTGGATGCCCAGCGCCTAACACATAGTAGGTGCTTAATATATTTTTATTGAATTGAGCTGAAACAAGCAGGTGGAAGCAGAGAGCTCCTTTGAGTGAGATGGATGAATGATGTTATAATCAGCAGACACTGATGCCTGCTATACTTCTTCCCTTCTCCACTCTGGGGACTCTCTTTGCTCTGGACCCACACACAGAGTTTTCAACTGAATCCATCCTAGGGAAGCTTGACCTCCAAAGAGAGGAGCTGGGCTCCCTTTTCTCACACCCTTCAGCTCATTATGCCCCACCCTGGCACCCCAAGGGAAAATTACTTAAAGATTAAGAGTTGGGCCAAGTCTAAGATCTCTTCAAAGTAGTGAGTAGAACATTTCTTAATGTACATTGTAAATCAGGTAAAGGACAGCTACTTATTTCTTACCCACAAAAGAAATGCAAAAACCCAGAAGACTCATGATGTACATTGAAAGAATTACTTAAAACAGGTTTTTGCACCTCTTGTAACACTCTCTTGAGAGGCTGATACTTAAACCTCATCAGAAACTGAAACAGTTTGGCATCTTACATTTCACCTCATCTCTGCACTGTCTCCCTCCGTCTTCTAGCAAGCCAGGCCAGAGTATGGACCCATCCTCTCATTGGTGGTTTTCTTCTATAAGGGGACTGAGTACTTATCAGAGTCTCCACTCTAAGTTTCCAGTGAGCTCTGAGGAAGTGGACCCAGGACTTCTGCCCCTCTCAGACTCACAAGATTGGATCCATTCTGGACATGGTCATCACTGGATAGATATTCATCCACCTAAGGTCAAGAAAGAACAAATAAAAAGAAGTAACCCAAAACTAGGCTAACGATCACCTAGGCAGGATATGTGTTTTCTCTTCTATGGTGACCAGTTTGGGTGATAGAGCAAACCAAGGGTGTGCTAGTAAATGTTTAACAACTGGCTCAATGGGAAAAAAAAAGTACTCATGACACACGTTTAAGTTTCACCTTCACTATTAACATTTTCTCCATGACTTCCTTAAACCTAGAGACAATCAACAAAACAAGAAATCAAGCCTTGATTTGTTTTATTTGCCAATTTCTGAGGTGTAAATGATCACACTGAAAATTTAACAATCTCCTCCCTGATCAAACAAATCCTCCTCAACTCCTCACACAGTAGTGGTTAAATACAGTCTTGATAGCACTTAAAAATTTAAGAGAAGAGAGCTCTGAGAGTCAGGACACTCCCTTCTAAAAATTCACTGAGTCGGGGCAGCTAGGTGGTACAGTGGATAGACTGGAGCCAGGAGGACCCAAGTTCAAATATGGCCTGACACTTGACACTTACTAGCTGTGTGACCCTGGGCAAGTCATTTAACCCTGATTGCCTCAGGGATAAAAATTCACTGAGTTATCAGCTCCTATTGCTCATTAGACAATAAGGACACCACTTTGTCATCTCAAAATGACAAGCCTTTTCAGTGCTGAGCCACATGGATGGAAACAACCAAGTTTATTGAGTTTCCATATCCACAGAGTACCTGGAAACGTTCGGGGGAGCTCTAGACCCACACTTCCCGGCATGACTTCTGTTAGATGCTTCCTCTAGTTAAATATTTTTGTCCCCAGAAAGTCAAGTGGTCTGACCACATAGGCACATATGTCCATAGCCCCCAAATCTGTAAAGTTCTCTGGGATCCTGGGAAGGTCAAAGCATTGTCTTTTCAAGTGTCTCCCCCCAGGCCTGGAGATCACAATTACTTTCAAATACAAAGTTATTCAAGGTCAACAAACAAGGGACATTTTATAAAAGCTTGTCAGAGGTTACTTCCTACTTAGTACCTTAAAAGCTGCTGTTCCAACCCCAAGCATATGAAGAAAAAGGAAAAAAATGAAAATTGGAATGCCACACAACCAGTAGTACCCTAGGACTTATCAATGAAATAGAATGCAGAGATCATCTAGTTATATATCTTCATTCTAGAAATGAAAAAACCAAAGCCCAGGTAACTAAGGCTTCCCAGGCATCTGGAGAGCCAGAATTCCAACTCTTGGCTTCAGGAAAAGGAACTTGGAAGTTAGGGCAACTTTGGGAGGCGGCTTCTGGCCATCAGTCAGTGAGTCAGTCAACAGGCATTTATCAAGCCCATACTCCATCCCAGCTGGTGCGCTAAGTGCTAGAAATACAAAGAAAGGCAAAATCATTCCTGCCCTCAAGGAGCTCACAGTCTAATGGGCCAGACAACATGCAAACAACCACGATCTTACAAGATTTATTACAGGCCCTCCTGAAGAAGGTCGGATTTGAGCTGAGTCTGAAGCTAAGAGGGGAAGAGGAAGGAGAACACTGCAGGCATGGGGGCCAGCCAGTGAAAAGGTTTGGAATCAGGAGAAGGAGAATTACACATAAACAACAAGTAGGGGCAGCTGGGCCTGGAGTCAGGAAGCTCTGAGTTCAAATTTGACCTCAGACACTTAGCATCAAGCCACTTCACCCTGTTTGCCTCAGTTTCCTCATCTGTAAAATGAGCTGAAGAAGAAAATGGCAAACCAGTCCAGTCCCCAAATGGGGTCACAAAGAGTCAGACACAACTGAAAATGACTGTACAACTACAACAAGAAGTAGAAAAGCCGTCAGGGACCTGAAGAGAATACAGAGGACTTTATATATCATATAGAGGATAGTAACCAGCGAGGTGGAGGTCCTTGGGCTTGTGAAAAGTGAGGAAATGGGGATGTTTAGCCTGAGGAAAGAAAAACCGAGGCTCATAGGATCCTAGGACTACAGCTGGAAGGGACCACAGAGGCTTCCTAGTCCAACCCTCTCATTTTACAGATGAGGAAACTGAGGCACAGAGAGAAGTGACCAAGCCCAATGTTAAAGGTAGGATTTGAACCCCGGTCCTCCGAGGCCACATAAATACTCTGTCCCCTCATCACCTGCAGAGGCAGGTGAAGGGGAATGAGAGACAACAGCTCTCGTTACCTGCAGGGGCTCCAAGGGTTCTTCTGCTTCCTCAGAAGAATTACACTCGTTTTCAGAGGTATAATTAGGGTGGTGAGTAGCACACGTCCTAGGGCACCAACACTGGGGGGTGGGGGGAGCACCTTCCCGCCCCCTTTGCTCCTCCTGCCCACACTGTGAAGTGTGACCACCCTGACCTCCTCACAGAACCCCAGGATCACTTGCCACTCAGGGCCTGCTTTCCCTGACCCCCTAGGGGGGAGGGACGGGGGTTAGGGGCTGGGCATTTGTACCCTCTGGAGGACGTGTCTCTCCATCCCCCAGTATCACGGCATCTAGCCCAAGCAGATGGTCCTGACTTCAGGCTGCCCTGTCCCCAGCCCACTGCTGGCTCCTTCTCCTCCCTTCACCCGAGGCGTAAGCATTCCTAGTTGCAGCACTGCTTCTTGTCCTCAGCCCCAGAGAGAAGAACCAGGAGCTACGGGTGAAAGTAGCCAGGGGAGTTCCCAGACCACATGGCCGTTTGTCCCATACGCCGTAGAAGACAGGTTTGCTCTGGTACAGGCAGCCTGACCCCTGACCCTAACCAGACCAGCCAGATCACAGGCTCATAGATTCAAATCTGGGAGGCTCCTCAAAGGTCATCTGGTCTGACCCACTCGTTTTATAGATGACAAAACCAACAACAGAGAGCTTAAGAGACTAGCCTGGGGGGAGGGGGGGGACCTGCAGCCCTTTAAGGACCACACTTGAGGACCAGAGGGCCACACGTGGCCTCGAGGCCCTGGACTAGCCCGAGGTCACACAGAGGTAGAATTCAAACCCAGGTCACTAGTTCATTTCTGTGTTCCCTCCCAGCTTGGAGCGAGTATAAGCGCTTTCTCTGTGCTTAATCTCGAAGAAGAAAGACGCCCGAGAAAAGCCCCCGAGGTTGTTAAAAGGGGGAGAGGGATTTCAACACGAGCTCCCTCCTACTTACGTGGAGGACAATGGGGGAATTAAGAATTGGTCGCTGACTTTCCCTTGGCCGCGGCTCGTACATTTCTGTGGTTCCTAACCACCCACGGATCCAGAAAAAGCCAGGATATTTCTAGAGCAGAAATAGTCCGGGAAACTCCCACTGTCTCCCTAAGCAAAATCTCAGTCACCGTCTCTTAGTGCGAACCCCGGGACAGTCCCGACAACTCCACAGCTGTTCATCAATCCAGAGCTGGAAGACACCGTAGTGACCCATTCCGGCTCTGCTTCCGGAGACTAGAGGATCTGAATTCAAATCCCTCCTCCGACAGTTATTCCCTGGATAACCTCGGACGAGTCACTGAACCACCACGGGCCTCAGTTTCCTCATCTGTACGATGCCTTCATTGTACATCTGGACCAGATGGCTGCCAAGGCCCCTTTTAGCTCTAATTTGTGATCTCTAGCCAATCCATTTCCAGGTTTTATCAATTCTACCTTCCTGGCCTCTCCCAAATGGTCCCCTTCTCTGCGCTCACATAGGCACCTGGTCTGCTTCTCCGCTTGTCTCCCCACTAGACTGTGAGCTCCTTGAGGGCAAGAAGAGGATTTTTAGCTCTCTTTGTATTTCCAGGCTTAGCACCGTGCCTGGCACATAGTAAGAGCTTTAACAGGAAGTGTTTTAGCAACTGATCAGTTGGCTAGGGTTGGGTTAATAATGGCTAACATTTAGATAGCACTTTAAGGTTTGCAAAGAGTTTTACAAATATGTCATTTGATCGTCATAACAGCCCTGGGAAGCTGGTGCAGTTATAATCCCCATTTTACTAATGAGGAAGCTATACGTTGTCTCCCCCACTTGGAATGTAAACTCTTTGAGGGCAGGAACCATTTTTCTTTAGCATGTTCATCCTCAACATCCAACACAGTCCCTGGCATACAGCAGGGGCTAAATAAATGCTTGTTGACTGACTGCTGTTATTATTACTGCTATCGTTCAGTCGTTTTTCAGTCACGTCCAACTCTTTGTGACCCCGTTTGGGGTGTTCGTGGCAAAGATACTGGAGTGGTTTGCCATTTCCTTCTCCAACTCATATTACAGATGAGGAAACTGAGGCAGAGAAGGTTAAGTGATTTAGTATTAAGGTAGATTTAGAGTAAGTTTAGAATATGGTTAGAATAAGTTTAAATTTGTTTACTGCTAATAAGGAAACACCCCAAGGACAGTGAAGCATCTGATCTTGGAAGGACACTTGCTTGAGGGGACGGCGCACATTCGACTCAGGCTGCTGCCTGGCCCCTTGTCATTCGAGGCCCAGCTGGTAGAACCCAAGCCAGCCATAGGCCTGGCAGGGCTGGCTTGAATTAAGCTTTTCCCACTTAAGAAGAAGAGCAAGGGGTTAAGGCCCTGGGGCCTGGTCCAGCTGGCTTGGGCTCTGGAGTCAGGAGTTCTCGAGTGCCCCAGATGGAGTGGAGAAGGTCCTCCCCAGCACCCTGGCCTCCACTCCTCCCCATCCTCTGCCCCCTTCCATGCCTGACAAAGCAGTCTTTGTGCCCCGTTTCTCCGTCTCTGGAGCTCTGGGCGAAGCTCGGAATACCAAAAACTCCAATTCCTTGCCATGATTTAGTTTTATTTCTAGTTCTGCCTCCAGACCGCCCACTGCTTCCCACCATTCCCAGGCACAAACCCAAGGACCCAGGCACTCAGACACACTCTTTGCTCTCCTGTCTCTTCAAGACCCAGCAGAATGTTACACTGGTTATTAGAACCAATCATGGCCACACACGGGGGGGTCTTCCTCGTTAACTGACTTCTCTGGACTAAATCTTATCTCCCCAATAAGACTGGGAGCTGCCTGAGGGCAGAGACTCAAGGATACTTGGCTCTGGTCTCCTCCTCTACACAGCTGAGCAAAGCTATTCTTATGTCCATATATCAAGGATTGGGTGTGAGCTCCTGAGGTGAGAATTCCTTCTAACCTAAACAGATCAAACCCAGTACATCTCACCATCCTAGAGAGATGCCTGACGCTGAGGGAGACCTAGGTGGCCAAGGGGCCACATTACCCAAGACTCAATTGGCTGCCTATCATCTGTTTGGGGAAAGGGCTCTATCTGCAGGTGTGAACTGATTTCACCAGGGACTCCTTTTGTATAAATGCCCTCCAGCAGTGCAGATCAACTGTGTATCATCTGTAATCTTGTCACTCCTTCATTTTCAGAGAAAACCAATGACATCTGAATTGGATTTAAGTGAGGCAGAGCTGCACAAAGTCATCAGCCTCATCTCTCCACCTGAGTCACCAAAGTCCAGTGGCAAGACAATGGTGATGGACCCAGGAATTGCTGGGACGCCGAGAAGTGAGTGACTGAATGTATGGAATGTCCACATAACACACTTATTAATTTAATTTACATTATTAAAATTTTCTCCATTGCTTTCTTGAGTCTACACAACCAATGAAACAATTAATCAAGACCTGATTTGTATCTAGATGTAAATGTTCACACTGAAAATCTAACAACTGGCTCTCAGGAGCCCATGAAGCTATCCTACACAGCTCTGACTGGAGCTGGTACTTGGAGAGAAATGCCACAGAAGGCTCAGTGTGTGCACTGAGGATGTTAGACGTGGAAATGACATTGGGATTCATCTCTAATTCAACCCTTCATTTTACAGATGAGGAAACCGAGGCCCAGGGAGGGCAAGTGACAGAGACCTATTTAACGGCAGACAAATAGGAGCTTGGGCCATATAGCTGCCAACTCTGCTCTCTAATCTCTCTCTCTTTCTCTTCTTTTTTGGAGACACTAGGAGTTAAGTGACTTGCCCAGGGTCATGCAGCTAGTAAGTGTCTGAGGCCAGACTTAAACTGCTCCATTTTCAATATGGTTTGTGACAAGCAATATCAGTCATCCAACTCTTTCAAAGTTTGTCCTTATCTTGTTAAATAGATAACTTTAAAATAATTAAAAACAAAACAAGATTAAAAAAACACATTTTGTGCACTGAGGATTCTGATGATCTTATCTCTGGAATTAAATATGAAAAGACAAGCCATGTAAATTATCTCTTCTCTAAAAAACAGCTATTAGAAGATGTTTTTTTTTCATATCATGAAATCTTTCCATGAAGTAAATGATATAGAAAAGTCACTCGCACCTAGTATGCCTTTTGGCAAAGTTCTTTTCCTCATTTCCCCAGGAAAGATGTGAGATTTGAGGAATGGACACAGAAGAGGGAACAAATAAGAGAAATTCTTTTTAAGTACATTTCAGAAAGACTGGAATATTGCATTGTATTTGATTATTTTCCTGTCACAATAAACAAAACACTTATTGCAAGTAGTTCTATTTTCCTCTCATCCATTTCAGTCTGGTAGAGATTTTAAAAAAAACCCTTTATTTTCTATTAATCAAAATAGCTAGCACTTTCATCACTCAGAAGTTTGCAAAGCACTTTACATATGTCACCTCGTTTGATCCTCACAACTCTGTGAAATAGGTGCTATAATTATCCCCATTTTATAGTTGAGGAAACTGAGGCCAGGCGAGATTAAGGAATCTGCCCTAGTTACACAACTATGAAATGTCTGAAGGAAGATTTGCACTGGTCTTCCTGACCCGAAGTCCTTCGCTCTATCCACTGTACCACCTAGCTCACTATGATGAAGTCATTTTTCCCTTTTTTTTTTTTTTTGCAGAAAGTAATTGTATAACTTGTCACCACTTTCTGAGAGTGGGAAGACCCAGTGCTGTTTCTCCCTTCTCGGACAATAATGGGCTCCTGGGATCCCTGTAACACAGTAAGAGGCTGCTAGGTGGCGCCATGTAAAGAGTTTGGGCCTGGAATCAGGAAGACCTGAGTTCAAATCCAGCTTCAGATACTGACTAGCTGTGTGACCCTGAACAAGTTGCTTCATCTCTGTCTGCCTCAGTTGCCTTTTCTGTAAACTGGGGATAATAACAGCACCAACCTCGAAGGGTTATTGTGAGAATCAAGTGAGGAGTATTTGTATGGCACTTAGCACAGTTCCTGGCACATAGTAGGTGCTTAATAAGTGCTGATTCCCTTCCCTTCTCCCTTCTTCCTGTACCACACTGCCTATATCTGTGTACTGCCAAGGCTACAGTAGGACCAGCCCTGCCCTGCTTCCCCACCCCACAAGTAGCCTATGGCGTCCCAAAGTCGGGGGTGGGGAGGGGGAGAAAGCAGGGCATTCTTGCCATTTGCTTCAGGAGGGGACAGGATTTGAGCCTCGGTAATCATTTTTCAGTGTGTCTCACTCTTCGTGACCCCATTTGGGGTTTTCTTGGCAAAGATAGTAGAATGGTTTGCCATTTCCTTTTCCAACTCATTTTCCAACTCATTACTCTCCACGAGGAGAGTAAGGCAAACAGGGTTAAGTGACTTGCCCAGGGTCACACAGCTAGTAAGTGTCTGAGGCCAGATTTGAACTCAGGAAGACGAGTCTTCCTGACTCCAGGCCTGGCACTCTGTCCCCTGCACCACCTAGCTGCCCCATTTGTGCCTGACCACATATCAAAAAAAATTAGTTTTTCCTCTCTTCACAAGTGGAGTCATGACAGTGGTTGCCC
Source organism: Vombatus ursinus (assembly GCF_900497805.2). Taxonomy (NCBI): domain Eukaryota; kingdom Metazoa; phylum Chordata; class Mammalia; order Diprotodontia; family Vombatidae; genus Vombatus; species Vombatus ursinus. Next base: position 8,068,889 of record NW_020954844.1, read on the forward strand.
CCATCCCAAGTTGGCTCTGGAGGGGTGGACTTCTCATAACAAAAATAGTAAAAGCTGACATTCATAGCACTTTAATAATAGCAATGGCAAGCATTTACATAGCGACCCAAGGATTGCAAAGCACTTTACAAACATTATCTCATTTGATCCTCACAGCAACCAGGGAGGTAGGTGCTATTATCACCACCCCCATTTCACATATGAGGAAATTGTGGCCAACAGAGGCTAGGTGATTTGCCCTGGGTCATGCAGCTAGGAAGTATCTGGAGCTAGATCTGAACTCAGGTCTTCCTCACCAGCAGTTCCAATGCTTTATCCTTTGCCCCATCTAGTTATCTCTGTGCTAAGAACTGGGAATACCAAGTCCCTGCTAGGTAGGAGCTCTCAGGCTGATTCAGTCTAATCCGGTGCTCTTGCCACTGGGCTGTAATCACTTTATTATGCCCATTTTACAAGCAAGATAACTGAGGTTCAAAGAATGGCTTGCTCAGGTGTCCCATAACTATTAAGTATTTGAGGTAGGTCCAGACTCAGGTCAAAATGACAAGCCTTTGTGGCATCTAGGTGGAGCATGTGGATAGAGGACTGGCCCTGGATTCAGGAGGACCTGAGTTCAAATTCAGCCTCAGACACATAACACTTACTAGTCATGTAACCCTGGGCAAGTCACTTAACCCCATTGCCCAACCCCCCCCAAAAAAAAAGATGACAAGCCTTTGTGACTGGTGCCTGGGGGTGTTTCCCTCATCCAATAGGCACATGATATTTTGTTAGTTTATCCAGCTGGGAACTTCTGAGAGCCATTTTGGTCCTCATAATGCCAGGGTCAAAGATAGGTAGATCAGGTTCCCCTTCAGGGAAGTTCTGGGGGAACCATAAACTCTAGAACTCAAGACTTGGAAGCAATCCAAGAAATCATCTAGTCTAAGCTCCTCCCTGATAGATCCCCTCTAGAAAATCCATGAGACTCGACTGTCCAGTCACTGCTTGTACACCTCCAGAGATGGGGAACTCACTACCTGAGAGGCAGTGTATTCCATTGCTGAATAATTTAAGTTGTTAGAAGGTTCTTTGGTATATTGAGCTGTAATCAGGCTCCTTGTTACAGTCACCCATTAGTCCTAGTTCTGACCTCTGAGGCCAAACAGAATAAATCTAATCCCTCTTCAGCTATTGGAAAACAACCATCAAGCCCACCCCCAAACATCCTATACCAAGGCCTTAGCCTGGCAGATGTGACCCTGAATTCTCTAAACCTGTGCTAGCGGACAAACCCTAGAAGATCCCGCCAACTTGGAAAGATTTTTGAGTATAGATCTAGTAACTGACGGAAGTCCCTAAGCAGACAAAGTCTGAAGGGTCTCCCCACCAGGCAGGCCACAGGGCAATGAGTTTTTCAACCACAAACCTCCTCACCACTGTCTTCTAAGTTGGGTGTCTGGGATCTGCATCGATGTGCAGAGTAACTAGACATCCCAACAACTTCATAAATTCTTGTAGTATAATGTTCCCCAGATTAGGGTAGGTATAATCTTCTCCAGATTATAGATCCCTAGTTCCTTTAACTGATCAATCAATCAATCAGCAAGCATTTATTAGGTACCTACTGCGGGCCAAGTCCTGTGCTAGACACCAGAGGTATAAACACAAAAGTGAGGCGGTCTCGGCCTCCAAAGAGCCAACTTTCTGCTAGGTTTTCATGTCATGTGGTGCTGAGTGCCCTCCCCTTTCCTAGTCACTGTCCTCTGGACACACCTTGCTTGTGGAGGTCCTCCCAAAGATGGCAGTGCCCAGAAATAAAAAGGAGGAAAAGAAAGAAGGAAAGGGAAGTACTGGGATGTTACATCACACAGATTGCGCACCCCCTAGAATGTCCCATGGAAATAAGTGTTCCTAAAGGCTGCTAAGACCCCCTGACCACAGTTGATCTTAGTGAGAAAAGTAAAAACAATTAGAGTTAATTTGTATCCTGGTTTAAAATTGCTCAAGAACCTTGAAGCATGGTTCCCTGAATGTTTTCTTGTTATATTCTCTCCTGCCTTTCTCGGAGTCATATCTCATTAAACCGAGACCTGTTAAAGACCTTAGCTTAAAAAGACCAAAATCTCCCATTGCCTCCGGGGCCATCTCCAGTCATCCTGATCTGTATCTCACCCCTGGACCCAGATGGCTCAGGAAGAGAGAGTGAGGCTGGTGACTTTGCACAGCCCTGCCTCACTTAAATCCAACTCACTTGCATGTCATGGTGTCACCTCTCTGATGTCATGGTCCTCTTTGAGAACAAAGGACAAACAACAATCTCACTAACCAGGGTGCTGGAAGAAAGAAGGACTATGTCAGCTAAGGCTAAAAGGAGGCCTCGCTAAAGCAGCACCTGAGACAACATTTATACATGGGCCTCAGATGTTAGGAAAGCTAACCCAGGCTTGCAACCCTCTAGGAATCGACATGAGTCCCTACCAATGCATTCACTTCTACAGTCAGACAAAGGACTCAATTAAAAATTTTTTTAAAAAAGACACTTAATCAAATCTAATAGAAAACAAAGTGACAAAAAGATACCCCTTTGCCCACATGGGAGACAAAAATAAATGACTAGGAAATGTGTATGGAGAGCATCAGGAACTCAAGTGACTAGACCATGAATGTGGAGGGCACGCGTAATTGGTGGCCAGAACATACATGCAGCATGGTCAACTCATACATCTGACACTCCAGAGCTGCTACTCTCTCTGGTAATGCTATGGCTCTTCTCTCTACAACATCACTGCTGGGCAGTGAAGCGGCACAGTGGATAGAGCACTAGGCCTAGAATCAGGAAGACCTGAGTTCAAATCCAGCCTCAGAAATTTAACTAGCTATGTGACCCTTTTCAAGTCACTCTATCTCTGCCTCAGTTTCTTCATAATAGCACCTACCTCCCCAGGTTGTTGTGAGGATTAAATGAGATAAGATTTGTAAAATACTTACCAAGTGCCAGTGTCTGGCACATAGTAGGCCCATTGTTTGTTCCTTTTTCCCTTCCTTGGGCACGCATCTGTACTAGGCAATACATCTCAGTGACATGGTTGACTAGCTACTCTTTTCTACTATCCGCTAAGCCTCTTCCAGCCCAGCTTTTGGTCTTTACTCCCATCGACCAGGGTGCAGTGACTGAAAAGCCTCTCTGTGCCAGAGATAACAATAGCTCTTTTGGTACATAGCCAAAAGTAATAAACTGCCACACCCGACCAGTCAGGAGACAACAACAGCTAGCAGAATTCCTCAAGCTAAACTTAAGAGGTAACATCATTACTGGCCTGAGAGACTAGAAGAGCTAGGTTCAAGTCTTGCCTCTGAACATCATCCAAACCTTGAATGCCTCAAGCAACTTTCTAAGACCGAAAGTTACCAAGGAGCAGAAGAAACCTTCTGCATGACTGAAGAGCATTCCCGACATTAAATGAAATCACAGGTCTGGATTTTTTGTTCTTTTTTCATTTTTTCGCCATTTCACTCTTGTCTTTTATTGGATTGGCAAGACAGAATGCGATGATGGTACAGTAAAAAAGAAACAAAACACGTGAGTTATGATTATTTATATAGGCTGTCCTCATACTTACAGCGTATGGTCCCCAAACCGTTCAAATGTTCGTGTGTGCTTATCATCACTACTGGATATTCTATCCAGTATTGTTATTAAAGTTGAAAGTAGGGTCTTAAGTGTGACAACGTCTTTCTGTTGAGTCATTTCAGTCACGTCCGTTCTTCATGACCCTATTTTGGCGTTTTCTTGGCAATGATACTAGAGTGGTTTGCCATTTTCTCCTCCAGCTCATTTTACAGATGAAGAACTGAGGCAAACAGGGTTACTTGGCTTGCCTAGCATCACCCAGCCAGTAAGTGTCTGAGGCCAGTTGTGAGCTCATGAGGATGAATCTTCCTGATTCTAAGACCAATGTCAGATGTATGAGTTGACCATGCTGCATGTATGTTCTGGCCACCAATTACACGTGCCCTCCACATTCATGGTCTAACCACTTGAGTTCCTGATGCCTCTCCACACATACTCCCTAATCACGTATTTTTGTCTCCCACGTGGGCAAAGGGGTATCTTTTTGTCACTTTGTTTTCTATTAGATTTGGTTCTAGACTCTATCTACTGTGCCACCTAGCTGCCCACGTCTTATATTTTTTCCAATTCTAATGAGTGTGGCCTAGCATTGTTTTCTCCAATGGGTTTAAAAAAAAGTGAAACCATTCTATTCTTTTGACTGCCCTGTGCTAATTCAAAGTCCATGGTCTCATATAACTATTTGACCTATGGTTAGGAAATACCTTGTAATTCCCTTTTAACCCCGATCACAAGCCTCTGTTCTAAAAGCTTGTTTTGAGGACTCTGTCCATGAAACATACGCTAGCTGTGTGGAGACAGAAGCACTGAGGGAAACCTTACTCCCAAGATCCTCTTTAATTAGCATGCAAACCCAGTTGGGTGGAAACAAAAGGTTGAGTGACAGCACAGTTCCTCCCGCCTTTATTCCCTGTATCGACCAGCAATAAAACCCCTGACTTTTGCACTGAGTTTTGAACAACACAAAACATCATTGTTTCCCTACACTAATAATCTAGACAAAAAGTCACATTGATGAGGGGGGACCTCCGTCTGGAAGGGCCCTCAAAGGCCATCTCATCCCCCTCCCCGCCCCCCGCCCCCCTGCTTATTTTACAGTTGGGGAAGCCAGGACCCAGGGAAGTTAAGTCACCTGGCCAAGGGCATCCAGGCAGAAAGCATCCAGGCAAGCTTTGAACCTGGGTTCTCTAGCTCCACAGTCAGGGATCTCTCCACTGGACTTGGCGTTTATACATTACTTTAGAGTTCACAAAGTTCTTTTCTCACAACATTATGGGAAGCCACAATGTGTTTGGGGTAAAGGATGAGGGAATTGGATGGTAAGCCTAGGGAAAACAGACAACAAGCCCAACTGAAAAAACTGTCAAAGATAATACGGGGAGGGCCCTAGCAAACAAAAACTGCTACGTAACATTTACATAGCTCTTTGAAGCAAAAAAAAAAAGTCATTTATCTCTTTTGAGCATAATACATGGCCCTGTGAAAATATCATCACCGGTATCATTATACTCATTTTACAAATAGAAAGCTGAGGGTCAGAGCAGCTAAATGGTTTTTCCCAGAGTCACACAGCTCATAAGGGTCAGAGGCAGGATTTGGGTCTGCCTGCTTCTCTGATCCCTTCCAGCCCCCATGTTCTGTGGCCCTAAGGGAATGAAGCGATGTCCTGGAAGGGGAGAGTTCACCTCCTCTCGTTTCTCTCCCCGCTTCTGGGTAGGGGAACCCCAAGGCCGGGCTTACTGTCTGCTTCGGGGAGGCAGCTGCTGGGCTGCCTGATCTCAGGAAGACAGGTAGAGAGCAGGTGGGGTCAGGCAAAGAAGGTGGTTTAAGGATGAGGGGTCTGAGAAGGCAGGCAAGGCCAGAGCCAATCTAGTGAGCTGGGAGAGGTTTAGCAAGGGGATGAAATCCCCCAGAGGCTCCCCAAACTACTCAGTGGGAGGAACAATTTCATGGCCAGATAGAATTTTCCTCTTTAAAAAATGGATTCCCCCATCAGCTCCTCAGAGGAAGGAAGCATTTAAGTATTCATTGTCACAGCTCCAGAGAATGTTAGACCAGAGGGTCATCTAGTGTGGACCTCAGAGGTTATCTAGTGTGGACCAGCTCTAATGTTGTGATGGTGACTGAGGCCCAGAGAAGGGAATGACTTGCTCGATGTCAAGTAGCTAGCTGCCAGCAGGGCCGATAAGCTTTGGCAAAGCAAGTGTTTATTTAGTTGACAAAGTAACGGACTCTCGGGGAGAGGGGAGGATGGAGAAAAACTAAACCAGAAAAGAATAAGCATGGGGTGTGTGTGTGTGTGTGTGTTTGTGTGTGTGTGTATGTGTTTGAGAGAGAGAGACAGAGAGACAGAGAGACAGAGAGAGACAGAGAGACAGAGAGAGAGAGAGAATAAGACCAAGGCTGAGTCCCTGACTCCCACTTCCTCTCTAATTTCCCAATGTAGGCTGGAAGCCCCCAAAACAGTTCAATGACAACAGGCTAAATCACGAATCCCTCACAATTTAACTAAGTATTCATTACTAAGCTGTAGGACCACGGAAATAGAGCCAGAAGGGATCTCTGAAGCCCCCTCCTTCAACCCTCTCAATTTATAGTTGAGGAAACTGCAGCTGGAAAAAAAAAAGCATACGTAGCACAGTGTCTGTGCTTAGTAAGTACTTAGTAAGTGCATATTGACTGAATAACTGACATAGCCGAACCAAGTTTGATCCTAGTTCTTTATGATTCCAAAACCAGTGAGCTGTATCCCACTCCAAGTATGCTGCGGGGGAGACATCATCACCACCACCTCTATCATAGGCTTATAGCTTAAGAAAGGATTGGAGGCCACTGAGTTCAACCTTCTCTTTTTACAGATATCAAGAACAGAAAGATTAAACAACCTGCCCAAGGTCACACAGCTAATAAGTTTCTGAGCTGGGATTTGAACCCAAGTCTTCTGACTAAAAGGCTGGAGTTCTCTCTATAATATCCTCCTCCTCCTTCTCCTCCTCTTCCTCATCATGACCACCACCACCACCATCATCATCAGGACCACCAGCATGACTGACATTCATCGCCCTTTCAGGCTTACAGAGTACACTGCAGACATCATACCATTTGACCCTCATAACTGCCCTTCGAAGTAGGTGCTGTCACCATCTGCATTTTGCAGAAGGTCATGAGAAACAATCGATCAATCGAGGATTTATTGAGCACCCCCTCTGTGCCAGGCACTGTGCTAAGCGCTGGGGCTGCAGACCCAGAAAAGAAACAATCCCTATCCTCAAGAAGCTTACATTCTCTCAAGGCAGGACAACATCTGTAAGTACGCACCAAATAAATTCAAGGTTTTCATTGGAGGGGAGGTAAAAGCTTGGAAGGGGTGCAAAAAAGGCTTCATATAGGAGGTAGCATTGGAGCTGAGCTCTACCTGATTCTAGGTGGTGGAGATGAGGAGGGAGCACATTCTAGGTACAGGGAACAGTGACTGCAAAGGCCCAGAGATGGAAGATGAAATGTGAGAAACAGCAAGGCACCTACTGTAGGGGAATGACGTGTGACAAAGCTGGAAAGGTAAGCTGGAGCCAGGCTGTGAACGGCTTCAAGCACCAAATAGCATCAATACCATTTATACTTTAAAGATGTTTTTATACAGAACAATAATGGCTAGCAATATCATCTAGCACTTTAAGGTTTGCAAGGCTCTTTCGATCCTTATGACAACCCTGGGAAGTCAGCCCATTTTACAGATGAGGAGACTGAGCCTAAGAGCAGTTAAGTGACTTGCCCATGTTCGCACAGCTAGTTATTGTCCAAGGCCAGATATGAACTCATGTTTTCCTCACTCCAACTCTAGCCCTCTGCCTTCTGCGCCCCCCAGCTGCCTGTGGAGTTGTTTGCATGTTGCTTCCCCCTTAGATTGAGAGCTCCTTAGACACAGAGACCGTTTTTGTTTTTCTTTGTGTCTCCAGCCCTTAGCTTAGTGCCTGATACATAGCAGGTAGTTAATAAATTCTTGTTGAACGTCAATGAAAAAATGAAAACAACCCCTCATCTCAAAAAGCTTCTATTCTAACAGAAGAGACAAGAAGTCTAGATTCAAATATATGCAGAATAAATATAAAGAGAATAAACACAAAGGAGTCATGTTATATACAAAGTCACTTGGGAAGGAGGTCCCTGGCTTCGCATAGAAGAGCTTAGACACTCTAGAGTAGATTTAAGGGGGAATATGTGGGAGGATCACACAGGAGGACAAAGAAGGGTTGTGATTGGCCTCGCTGGAGGAAGGACTCCTGTCAATGAGATCAGGGAGCCTAGGAAATGTGAAGGGGTTAGAAAGAGGTTGAATAAAGAAGAAAGGGATCCGTATAACTATAATAATAACAACAGCATTTTGTGGCACCTACTGTGCACCAGGGACTGTGCTAAGTGCTCTACAAATGTTATACCCTGATCCTCATAGCAATGCTGGGAGGTAGGTGCTGTTTTTACACTTAAGGAAACTGAAGCAAAGAGAGGTGAAGTGACTCGTCCGGGGTCACTCAGGAAGTGTCTGAAGCTAAATTTGAACTCGTCTTCCTGATTCCAGGCCCAGCACTCTATCCACTGCGCCACTAAGCTCCCCATAGATGAACCTACTCAAAGATGGACAGTAGTTCTTTTCATGGCAGCAAAGTGAGGGGAATTTCCATAAACTGAGGAATAGCTGAATAAATTATGGTATATAAACATAATGTAATATTATTGAGCCACAAGAAATGATGAAAGGGGGGCAGCTAGGTGGCACAGTGGATAGAGCACCAGCCCTGAAGTCAGGAGGACCTGAGTTCAAATCTGGTCTCAGACCAATCACTTAACAGTGACCCTGGGCAAGTCACTTATCCCCAATTGCCTAAAAAAAAAAAGAAAGAAAGAAAGAAAGAAAGAAATGATGAAAGGGTGAGTTTCAGAGGAATTTGGGAAGACTCGTATGAACTGATTCAGAGTGAAGTGAGCAGAACGAGGAGAACAATTTAAAATTAACAACATTGTAGCATCTTCATGGAAGCAACAGACAGAGCTCAGACGATGCGGAGATAGTGGAAGACAAAAGGCCAGGCATGCTATTGTCCATGGGGCCTCGAAGCATCAGACACGACTGAACCACTGACCAACACAACAGCATTCTTCCATAACCTCGTCTTCTGCAGGCTAAGTATCTCCAGCTTCTTCAACTGATCCACAGATAACGATTTGGATTCCCCCTGACCATCCCGGTTACCCTCTTCTGAATGCATGCCATCCAACTTTCCAACAATCCTTCGGAAAGGGACTCCTCAGAAATGGGTCCAGCACTACAGATGTGGTCTGACCAAGGTAGAGGAGAGTGGGACCATTGCTTACCCCTCTTCTGGACACTTGTGCTTCTTAATGCAGCTAAAGGTCACTGCAGGTCTTTTGACTACCACATCATAGGGCTGACTCAAGATGTTGACCATTCATAACCCTCTATCTCTCTCTCTCTCTCTCTCTCTCTCTCTCTCTCTCACACACACACACACACACACACACACACACACACACACACGCTGTACAAAGGACACACATTCACACAAATGCACACCAACACACCTCAGACACACAATACAAAGAGGGAGCCAGGAGCATGAAGTGTTACCAGAAAAGGGGAAGGATCTCTCTCACTCCCCTCACCCTCCCTTCTCATCCCCACTACCTAACACAAACATGCTCTGGTCTCCTTGTCTTAAATATCCTTTTCTATTGATCAAGTACATTCCTTGGAGAATATTGAGATATCCTTGTTCTCCAATACAGAATTGTGACATGGAAGATATTGGACTTTAGTACCCTCTGTGACCCACTTCACTCATGTCCATTTTCTAGACATCCAGTCCCTTTAAACTGCCAAGAATCACCTAAACTTTATTCCAACCCAAAGGAATGAATCTCTAATGGTATAGTTTCCACACACGGAGCAGCAGGAGAGCAGATTGGCTGCATGGTTTGTCTGGTGGGGCATAGATCTTGTCCATGTTCTGTCTGCCCGCCTGTCAGTCTATCTCTCCATTGGTCTGTCTGTCCGTCTGTTTCTGTCTCCATCTGTCTGTCTCTCTCTGTCTCTGTCTCTGTCTCTGTCTCTGTCTCTTCCCTCCCTTCCCTCTCCTCTCTTCTCCTCTCCTCTCTGGTCACCAGATAACTAGCACTGGCCTTCCTCAGTCTCTTCAGAACACTTGGGGGGCATTATCCACATGACCCAGCCCGGCAGCCTCCTCCAGACCCCAGAAATCTTTCTCCAAAGGGTATATACAGATCTAAATTAAGCACTTCCTTCCAGGGGAGAAAATGTTCTAAGGGAAGTTGAGTTCCAATTCCATCGGATGAAGGCAAGGAAAAAAAAATTCGTTCCCCAGTGTGGTCCCCACAGCTCGGAAATTCCGATGGCAGCCCTGGCCCATCCTCGGCTTCCTGCAGAGGAAGGAAGAGCCATTCCATTGGGGATTATTCTTGGCCCAGCCTTGGCCAGCCGGGATGGCCGACCTATTTACATTGGCTCCCATCTCCCCCAGCCTCCCCCTCTGGTGTTTTTTGTTTTCTCTGCTCAGCTGCTGAGTTTGAGAAAGACAGGTGGCTCTCAGGTCACAGGCTTCTCCTCTCTCCTTCAGTCTCTTGTCCCTTGGTCCGAAAAAAGTCTCAACAACAAGTTGTCCCTTTTTATGCTTTTGCCGGGGAGCTGTAAAGAGCCTAAGTCATCATAATTACAGCCCACTGGGCCTGGAATCCAAAAGCTTAAATTCTTCCTCTGACGCTTATTCCTGTGGAGAGCCTGCATCAGGCAGGGACGAGACAAGGCAATGTTAGGGTCCTTTCCAACTGGATAATGGGGATCCTTTGATCCCAGGATTTTTAACCAATGGGTTAAATCTGTGCTAGGTACTGAGGGATGAAGGGACATGAGGAGCTAGAAGAAGCATTCTCTAGGCTTTGCTTAGATGGAGTGACAACATTTGCATACATGGAAAGGTTGGAAACAATATACAGAAAGGAAACAATGCGCTTGTTAGCCAAGTACTGAATGGAGCCATGGAGACAGTGAGGGCTATGACGGGTCAGAGAAGGAAGAGAGCTCTGGGAATTTGACTGGTCTGGAAAGACTTGGGGCTTTGAAAGATGAAGAAGGGCAGCATACTAGCAAAACAGTCAGCCTTAGGGTCCAGACAACTGGGGTCCAAGTCCTAGCATTGACACATACAGGCTCTGTGATCTGAGGGGAGTCACATAATATCTCACTGCCCTCAGACAGCTCTGAAGGACCATGAAGTGCCGAGGAGTTTCCAATCTGGATAGAGTTGGGGAAAGACCATCTTCAGCGAACAGGATGGCACCTCAGGACAAGGGTCAATCAGGTATCCTGAAGGACCGGATCTTAGGATATGAGTTCCAAGTCCAGTAAAAACCATCTGGATGGTAGCATGGTGAGGCTGAGGCCTGCTGTTCCAATTTAGTCATGCGGTCTCAGCCCTCAAACCTACTGTGTGCCTTAGCCTTTCATATTAATTCTACAAGCGTTTATTAGGCACCCACTCTATTCCAGGCACCATGCTTGGTATTGGAGATACAAAAACCAAAATAAAAGTCCCTGCCCTCAAGAATAAAAGCTCTGCAAGGGTAAGGCTTATTATTTTTTTGTCCCATTCCAAGCCCTTGGTACAATGCCTGGCACATAGCAGGTGCTTATAAAAATGCTTATTGATCGATTTATTCATTTTACTGTTGGGGAGAGGGTAATAAACATAAGTAAATAAATAAATACACACATATGTGCAAAGTAATTTCCAGACTTGTATGGACTTAGCAAAATGAAGAATGCATAGCCAAGAAAACTACATAGATAATGACAGTGTAAATGGGTAGAAGGGGGGAGGGGATTAAAAAAAACTGAACTCTGTCTAATTAAAATGACCATCACTATACATACACCTCCCTCTCTTCTGTACAGAGGTGAGAGATTGTGGGTGTGGATTGTTGTTATTCAGTCATTTCAGTGGTGTCTGACTCTCTGTGACCCCATTTGGGGTTTTCTTAGAAAAGATCCTAGAGTGGTTTGTCATTTCCTTCTCCAACTCATTTTACAGATGAGGAAGCTGAGGCAAATAGGTTAAGTGACTTGTCCAGGGTCACACAACTAGTAAGATGTCTGAGGCCAGATTTGAACTCAGGAAGCTGAGTCTTCCTGACTCTAGGCTCGATGCACTATGGCACCACCTAGCTCCCTACTCTGTGAGTGTGGAACATTGCATTTACCGTCCAACTTGACTGGTTAGTTTTGTTCAACTGCTTTTTTCCTCTTTCTTTTATATTCTGTGTGATAAGGGATGGCTTTTGGAGTGGGGAAAGGGGCAAGATAATAGGAAATGAACACGATGTAAAAAGAACAGATATCAATAATTCTTTTTTTAATAATTAATTTATTTTTAGTTTTCAACATTCACTTGCGTAAGATTTTGAGTTTTACATTTTCTCCCTCTCTCAATGATTCTGTAAAGACGGTTGCTTCCACGGGGAGGGCACAATCAAATACGAAGGGCAGTTTGTTAACAAAAGGACAGGCGTTCCAGAGGGCACAGTGAGGCCACATGTTCAAACCCTGCCTTGTAACTCCTAGTACCGATAAAGGTCCCTTTCCTAGGCCCTATTTTCTTCATCGGAAAGGTGATGGTGTCGATTAGATGGTCTCCAAAGCCCCTTCTATCTCTAGATCTCTGGTCTTGTGATGCTATGGTCAGGGAAGAGTAGGGTTAGAAGCAGGGTGAGCAGAGAGACTTGGGATCTGCTGAGACTTTGATTCTTGAAGAGGCTTGTGGGAAAGAAGTCGGAAGACATGGAAGGAGAAAAGAGCCACTGGTCCTATGGGTCATTCTTTTCCCTAGATCTCTTTGCTCTCCGTGGGTGTGGCCAAAGGTAATAGAGGCATAGGAAGCTGCCATGGGGAAGTAGGAGGGAATAGGGGAAGGTGCCCCGGCGTCTTCACTGAGCAGAACCATAGTGGAGAACATTGTCAAAGCTATAGCTGATTGAGGCAGATGGGTGGCACAGTAGATAGAGAGCTGGGCCTGGAGCTAGAAAGACCTGAGTTCAAACCCAGCCTCAGATGCCTACGAAGCTGTATGACCCTGAGCAAGTCACTTCACCTCTGTCTGCCTCAGTTTCCTCAGTGGTAAAATGGGGATAATAAAAGTACTTGCTTCCCAGGGTTATTGTGAAAAATCAAATGAGAAAATGATTGTAAAGTGCTGAACACTGTGCCTGACACATAATAGGTGCTATATAAATGTTAACTATTATGATTATCGGTCCTGGATAAATACATGGAAAGTAGAGGGGAGGCCGGGTGTAAGCCTCCTCTGAGGCAGCTGTCCAGTGCCAGGTCCTGGCACCTCTGGTGTCATCCTCAGCTGAGCACTCTCACTCACCCCACAGTTCCAGTTTGCCTCAGTTTCCTCATCTGTAAGTTGACAAATCTTGTTATTTTGGCTTTCACAACATCTCTGGCGTATACCGCCTTCTCTCCACTCACACAGCAAGCACCCTAGTTCAGACTCATTGCCTCTAGCCTGGACCATTACAATGCCTCCTAATTACTATCCCAGTTGGTCTCCTGCCTCCAGTCTGCCTCCTCTCCAACCCAGCCTCCACTCAGCTGCCAAAGAGATTTTCCTAAAGCACAGGCCTGACCATGGTTACTCCCTTTCTCAATAAACTCCAGAGGTTCCCTAGTACCTCCAGGATCAAGATAATGTGCTGTTTGTCGTTTAAAGCTCTCCACAGCCCGGTGCGTTCCTCCCTGTTCAGTCTTTTTACTCCCCTCCCCGCACACTGTGGTCCAGCCACACTGGCCTACTAGCTGTTCCTCACACGACACACGCCATCATCCATCCCTGTGCCTTTGCCTCGGTTGTCTCCCATGCCTGGAAAGCTCTGGGTCCTTGCCCTGTGATGTCATGGACAAACAACACCAACAGTTTCCCCATCTTCCTTCAAGACTCACCTCCAATCCCACCTCCTGCCTTTCCTGGTCCCCTCAACCCCTAGTGCCTTCCCTTGGCAGATTGCCTTCCATCTACTCTGTGTGTGAGTCATATGGATTACTTATTGAAGTGGTCTCCCCCATTAGAATGTCCGCTCCTTGAGAACAGGGTCTGTTTTAGCCTTTGCTTGCATCATCATCACTGGGCACAGTGCCTGGCATGCCATTAGTGCTTAATAAATGTTTGTTGACTGATTGACTGATTACAAACCTCTCAATAACCCTCTAGGATAGACACACTAAGGGAGATACGATGACAAATCAGACCCATTAGGAAAGGGCATAGGAAGGGCATACACATAAGCAACATAGCAAGTTAGAATAGGCTAATTGCCTCAAGCAAGCCCAAAGGGCAATGAGATCAGAGGTGAAAGAGATAGCTTCAAGCTAGAAAGTTCTGGGAGGCATGTTTCTTCTACGAAGAGGCATTTGAGCTAAGCCTTGAAGGATGGGTTGGATTTCAACAGATGGAAATTGAAAGGAAAGACATTCCAGCTGAAGGAATAGGCAGGAGCTCCAGTCCGTCCAAGTACTTTCTGAAATATGGCGCCATCTCTGGCCATGATACACTACATGTGGTCCAATCAAGGTAGCATCCAGAACTGTCACCCCTCCCCCACCTTGTTCTCCTGATTGGTGAGATCCCCCCTGTCCTCCACCTGCCTCTATTAACTCAGCTTGTTACCACATTCGCTTTTTGGGTTTCTGTGTCATGCTGTTGACTCACAACGAGCTTGGAGTCCAATTCAACCATTGGTCATTTTCCACAAGAATTATTATTGTCCAGTCATGCCTCTCATATCCTGTACTTCATTAGCTGAATGCTAGCAAAGCCCCCACCTGTCCACCAAGCCTCCACATCTGGGAACAATCTCTTCTTCTTAAGAGAATGAGAAGAGACAAAGGTTACCCGGGAGTGTCTCTCCTCATTTTCCTAATCAAAAGAGAAGTCTTGTAAATAAACCATCCTTGTGCTGGCGGGAAACTTGGCTCCCGTTTGGGGCAAAGGAGAGGCCTTCACTGCTGTTGGCTGAAATGGGAACCCATACTAAGTAAACACAACATAAAACCTCATAGGATAGTGGCCAGAGTATTGGACATGGAATTAGGAAGACCCGGGTTTGAAGACCCCCTCAGATGCTTTGCCAGCTGGTACTCTAGCTACGATCCCCTTTCACAGATGGGGAAACTGAAGCTGAGACAGCTGACCTGACAGTTATCAAAGTGTCATAGCCAGAACTTGAACCAAAAGTCCAGCATTCTTTTTTATTACACCAGACCCCTATTCCTCAGATCTGGCCATTTTCCCCTTTCTAAAGGGCTTTGGCCAGTTTCCTGTGTGCTCTGGACACTGGCAGAGGGAGAGAGGGGTCATTGGAAAAGGCTGTGTCTCCCTCGGGATAGAAATAGAGCTGGGTTCCATTCTTCTGGTGAATAGTGAATGCTCCCACTGTGTGGCTGAAACAGGAGCCCAGGGGAAGGAGAGCCAGCATTGAGCCCAGGGACCCCACAATGGGCAAGACCACTGAAACACTGGCAGCCCTCACCCTGACCCTCTGGGGGCGGCCTTCGAGGCTTGCAGGGATGGAGCCCTAGTCATGAGAAAGAAAGCCAATGTCTATCCTTTGGTCTCTCTGCTGCTTTCTCTGTACCCCTCCCTCACGCCCCTGAGCACGCTGGAGCATTTCCCAGTCTGCAGCCCCCGCCCAGGACCAAACCAAGAATTTTGCTCTCTGGTAACTGAATTATTTACATGCCGCCCATCAGGATAAATCCCTGCCCGTGGCCTCGCCCTGTCCCCTTCTTTCTGTGTTCCCTTGTTCAATTGCATCAATGGTTCACAACTTTTCATGACCCCTTTTGGGGTGTTTTCTTGGCAAAGATACTGGAAATGGTTTGCCATTTCCTTCTCCCGCTCACTTTACAGATGAGGAAACTGAAACCAACAGGGTGAAGTGACTTGCCCAGGGTCACACAGCTAGTCAGTGTCTGAAGCCAGTTTGGCCTCAGGAAGAGGAGTCTCCCTGACTCCACCTCCGATGGGCCACAGAGCTGCCATTTTCTTCTACCTCTGCTTACGCACAGTTCCTTGCCATCTGTCCTGTGTTCTCTGTTCCCGTTTGGCTTATGTGATCTATAGTGGAAAGAGGATGGGATTTGGCATCAGAAGACCTGGGTTTGAAATCTAGTCCTGTGTTTACTGCCTGTAGACAAGTTATTTCACTTCTGTGAGCCTCAGTTTCCCCCTCTGTAAAATGTAAAACTTCTCTTCTCTTCTTCCCTCCCCTCCTCCCCTCCCCTCCTCTCCCCTCCCCTCTCCCCTCTTCTCCTTTCCTCTCCTCTCCTCTCCTCTTCTCTTCTCCCCCAAATCCTCCTGCAGTCCTAACAGAGCTCTCCCTTTAGATCTTTCCAGAGACATCACCCCTGTCTCTTCTCTTTCTTCCATCGGGAGCCCAGTACATGAGGGTAAATGGGTAGCTCCATCATGGCCTGCAGACCTGGGGCAGCTAGCTATCTTCTGAGCAACAGAGCTGTCTAGACCGCCTGGATGGGCAGCACACCCATTTCTCATCTTCACCAGAAAATGGGAGATGATTCCGTCCCCTGCCTGGAATGTCCCCCTGCCTCAGCTCTGCCCCTCAGCGGGGGTCCGCTCCAGAGACCATCTTCTTCTGCTTTTCTGCATGAGGCTTTTCCTGATCACACATACACACACATACTCACATACATACACACACACTCACACACACACACATAGATACATACACACACTCACATACATACACACACTCACACACATACACACACTCACATACATACACACACTCACACACACTCACAACTCACATATATACACACACATACACACACTCACATACATACACACTCACAACTCACATACATACATACACACTCACACAC
>NW_020954844.1:8085505-8094959 GCF_900497805.2 Vombatus ursinus
TACACACTCACACACAGATAGATACACACACTCACATACATACACACTCACATACATACACACTCACATACACACACTCATACTCACACTCACATACATACACACTCACATACACACACTCACATACATACACACACTCACTCACATACACACACTCACCTCACATACATACATACACTCACACACATTCACACTCACATACATACACACACTCACACTCACACACTCACATACATACGCACTCACATACATACACTCACACTCTCTCTCTCTCTCTGTCTCTCACACACACACACCTTGCTCTAGTGCCTTCCATTATATTATTTTGGTTACGGTTTGTATCTATTTATGTGTCCATAGGATCACACCTAGAGCTGGGAGGAGCCAACTCTCTCATCTTACAAAGCACAGAGAGATTTAGTGACTTACCCACAGTCACACAGTTAGTATCTGAAGCTGGATTGGAACCCTGGCCTTCCCAACTCCTAAGTCCAGCACTGTCTCCACTCCAACCTACCCAACAGCTGTAAGCCTTTTGAGGGCAGGGATTGTTTCCTTTTTGTCTTTGTGTATCCAGAGCCTAGCACAGTGTCTGCACATATTAGGGGATTGACAGGTGCTTCTTGACTGACTGATCGACCAGTGCCTGATGGAAAGCAGCCATTGGTGCAAGAGAAAGAGCAGAGGGCCTTGGGTTCCATCCCTGCCCTGCCACTCATTACCTGCATGGGAATAACCATTATTACAGCACTGCTTTGAGGAATATTGTGAGAAAAGAGCTATCAGCTGAAAGAAAGTAGTCACAGTCTTGAGAGGCACAGTAATAATAATAATAATAATAATAATAATAATAATAATATAGTATCTACTATATTCCAGGCACTGTTCTAAGCCCTTTTAACAAATATGATCTCATTTGATCCTCACAACCACCCTGGGAGGTAGGTGCTATTATATCCCCATTTTACAGATGAGGAAACTGAAGCAAAAAGGGTGAAGTGACTTGCCCAGGGTCATACAGCTAGTAAGTGTCTGAGACCAGATTTGAATTCATGAACATGAAACTTCCTGATTCCAAGCCCAGTGCTCCATCCACTGCATCACCGAACTGCCCTAGAGACAGCAAGAGGGGCCTGGCTTTGAAGTCCAGGGAGTTAGAAACAGGGCTGGAAGGAAAATGAATTTACCACTCACTGAAATGGGGCAATGAGCCTTAATTTCCTCATCTGTAAAATGGGTTCATAGTCCTCTAGGATCAGGGTTTTGTGAGGCCCCTGCAGAACCAATCCATCAATAAGCACTTATGAAGGGCCTACTATTGCCAGGCACTCCACTAAGCACTGGAGAAACAAATTAAAAAGGAAAGCAGCCCCTGCCCTGGAGGACCGTCTGTCCTAGTGGAGATAATTAACAGAGAGAGCTTTGCAAACTTTGGAATATCACATAAACACCAGTTATTGCATTATGGAGCCGCAGAATTCGAATCTGCAGGACACTGAGCCGCAAACTCAAGGTCCCATGGGTGCAGGGAGCCAGCTCCAGGGGCAGGGCAGGGCACCCAGAACCGTGCATCAGGGTGAGAGAAAAGGGGATGCTTCTTCCCCACAGTGACCTCTAAGCCCATGTCTCACCTCTCTGGCCTCCACTGGGCCACCGTGGGGCATGACTCCCCCCAGGGTCTTTTCACTGTGGCCCCTTCTCCCAAAGTACACACACACACACACACACACACACACACACACATCACTGCCAAGGGAGAATAAACCAGACTCCCTGGTGGACAGGCCAGCATTATCTTCTGTGATCCTGGTCTCCTCATCCTACTCCCAACTGAATGTGTGCCAGGGGAAAGAATTCCTAGATCCAGCTGGCACAAGCCTCTTAGAAGGGCATTTTCCACGGCATCTAGGAGGGTCTGTCAGGCATTAGTGCACACTATGCTAATCGGATCCAGAATGTTTTAGGAACAGAGACAAACATGCAGTTGATTTAATTTAATAAACAGGGTTTACTGAACATATACAAACCAATTTGGTGGACACACTCACAGATGATTCACTGAGACATGTGCCTCTGGATCTGCTTTTTATCTGCCCAAGGTAAAAGCTCCCCTGCAGGCCCACAGATGTTAGGGGCTGTGCAGCTTAGCCCGAGTCAGATCAGCTGAACTGGAGCCTCATCAAAATGCACCAGTCTTGAGTGGGTCAAGCAAGGATAGACACAGGCTTAGCAGAATTCATTGGGAATCAAGGTCTGCACTCATGGGCATTCATCATCATTCTAAGTCTTTTTTCTGCATTTCCTCCTCCTCTAAAGAAAGGCAACCCAGTCTAACTAGCTCGAATCAAACACAAACACACACACACACACACACACACACACACACACACACACACACCTGATCTTGGACCTCGGCTTAGTCTTCATTCAGGAAGTATCAGTACATATGGGCTGCACCCTTTTATGGCTGGATTCCTTTGTGACTCGGTACACATTTGGTTAAAAAAAATCAGACTGTACCTGAGGTTAGGTGAGGGTCAGTCTATAGCCAAGGTTGAGATCACTTTGTATAGCCGAGAATAGGACAGACCATGGCCAGGGTTATGGGTCAGTCTGTGGCTGAAATAAAAACTTCTGGCCTTGGCTTCAGTAACACCTCCAACCTCCCATCTCCTACCCCCACCCTACCATCATCACCACCATCACCACCACCGTGTACTAAGTACTGAGCTAACCAACCATCACCCATACAAAGGACACTTTCCTACGGACAGAGACACATGTGAGCAATCATCCCCTCTTCTGTTCCTTCTCCACGCACCTCTCTGGGTCACGCGGGCCAAAAAAAAACCCCAAAGAATTCCATGGGCCCCTAGGCCGTGCCTGGAGCCAACAGCTTGTAACAATTACAGACTATAATGTGATTAGATTTCCCCATCAAAATCATGTGAGTGAAACTTCTCTCAGCCTTGCCCCAATCCACTGTGAAATTTGGGAGGGGATGGGAGGGAGGGGGAGAGAGGAGACTGGATGTTAACAGAGCCAAGAAAAGAAGAGGAAAGTTGCCCAAGAAAATCACTTGGGGGATCAATGGAGGTTTAGCCTAGACAAGAAAGGAGCGTTCTTGAGTGGCTGTCTCATGGAAAAGGGATTAGCTGTGCTCTGCTTGGCCCCAGGGGCCAGAATCAGGAACAGTGAGGGGCAGATTTAGGTTTAGTGTAAGGAGACATTTCCTAACGTTTACGACCTTCCACAAGTGGAAAGCTCTGGTTCCCTAGGTAGTGAGGCGGCCGTCTCCGGGGGGTGCTCAGCCAGAGGCTGATAGATGACTCATGGGAGCCGCTAGAGAGACTTCTCCTGCATCAGGTAACTATCGGACTGGCTGACTTCTAAGATTCCTCCCAAATGTGAACCTCCATGATTCCGAGGCAGAGGCGTGCGGGGCATCGAGGCCAGCCCCGGGCGAGCGCACAGCGGCCCATCCCAAGAGGGTGTAGCTTATAGGAAGCCTGTTTGCGCCGCATTCCCCAGCTTGGTTGTGTGCCAGACCCTTCTGAATGAATAATAGCGCTTTGCAGAGATCGGGCCCCGCTTCCCCAGGGAGCACTAAAAGCCGCGGAGATCAGATCTTGTTCACCCGTCTCCGACAGCCCCAGTCGGCGCAGAGGGGGTGGGGGGTGGGGGGAATAGTCTTCTCTGGCGTGCCAGCGCCCTGGTGACAGAAATGCCACATATCGAGTTTCTCAGCACCACACAGTCCTCTCCTGAGGCGCAGTAAGATGCGGGGGGGTGGGGGGCGCGTACTGATGGAAGAGAAATGGCATCCACCCACCTTATTGCTTTATTGAGAAGGGGGGGGTTGTCTGGCGGTGGAGACGCAGGATCCACCCACCTACACTTCCTCGGTGGTGGGGCGGGGGCAATATTCTCATGGGGAGATCCAGCCTCTGCTTTCAGGCAACCCCCAAAGCGAAGGGGAAAGACGTGCCCTCCAAAAACTCTGGCCTAATGGGAGAGCCACATCCCATAGCCCTGAGAAGCCCCGGGGGTGGGGAACGGAACTGACCACAGACCTGGAGAGATTCACCAAAACACCAAGCTAGGGACCCAGGGTCAGTCTGTTCATTGGCCCCAGCTCTGTCCTGGGTCCTGCGGCCCCACTGTGCTTCTCCTCTGTGCCTTAGCAGACCAGTGGAGAGCCAGTGGAGAACAGGGACATCCTTGGGTTAGAGCTGAAAGGGACTTCAGGCCCGTCTAGTCTAAACCCCTCATTTTACAGAAGAGGAAACTGAGTCCCAGAGCAGTAACGTGGCTCTGCCCAAGGTCATAAAGGTAGTAAGTACCACTGCCAGTTGGGTCCTTGGATTCCAAACCCAGTGCTCCTCCTACACTCTCCCCCCACTTCACTCCATGTGCTTATCCTACCATCAACTTTCTTCTACAAGTGAAAACCAGTTAAAGTGAGCAGCCAAGTGGAGCCTTGGAGTGAGAAGACCTAAGTTCGAATCCCATCTCAGGTACCAGCTGTGTGGCCCTGGGCAAGTCACTTAACCTTTCTCAACCTCAGTTTCCTCAACTGTAGAACGGTGATAATAATAGCATCTGTCTCACAGGGTTGTTGTGAGAATCAAATAGATAATAGATGCAGCATTTTGCAAGCCCTAAAGTTCTACAAAAATGTTAACGCTATTATCCTTGTTATGAAGTAGACATAAAAAGGGGCCTTGAATGAACAAAAAGGAACCAGTGGACAAGAAAGAAAAGATCCGTAATTGAGCGCCTACTGCGTACCAGGCTCCGTGTTAAGCACTTTACAAATATCATCTTATTGGATCTCACAACACTACTTTGAGTAGGCACTATTATTACCCCCATTTTACCGATGAAGAAACTGAGGCAGACAGTTTAAATGCCTTGCCTAGGATCACACAGCTAGTAAGTGCCTGAGGCTAGATTCAAACTCAGGTCTTCCTGACTCTTGGCCTATCTAGCTGCCTCTGGTTGTGGAGTCAGAGGATGTGAGTTCAAATCCTTGCTCTACTACTTATCTTTGTGGACTCTTTGAACCTCAGTTTCCACATCTATATATGTTATATAATCACACATAGTTATATATCATATATAGATTATGTGTGTGTATCACTCTTACAGGTGCTATTACCCTCCTGGGAGTATAGACCTTCATCCTGGCAGCGAGGACTGGGCCCCTCTGCTTGGGCAGCTCCCTGGGTTGGCCTGGTTGTACCAGGAGATACAACTCTGCATCACCTTGGCATCTAGCTTAGTACGGGCCCCACACAACACCTAAGCCCAGGCTGTTCACAGTTTCTTCTTACAACTCATGACCCCAGTTCAAATTTCTCAGATGTCTTACTGATGTCTAGAGGTGGGGAAGGATGGAGTCATGTGATAGGGTGGCCTGGAGAAAGAAACTGGCCAACGGTCAGATGGAAAGAGAACACTTCTCACCTGGTGCACCACAGGACAAGGACAGATGTAGCCATGCTAGAGAAGGGGCCCAGCAAAATCTGGGGCTGGGGGGATGGCAAGTCCAGAAGAGGCACCACCAGCTACACCACACAGGGGCACACGCCAGAGAGAACTGCAAAGCGTGCATGGCACAGGGACAGTGGAAGACATGGGTAAGGAAGCATGCCATCCCGCTCACCCCACCAGATGTTGGCACCTTGAGGCAAAGCCCCATTGGCCCAGGCTAGTTAGGGCTCTGTTCAGAAGAGCTATAGACAAAGGAAGGATAGTAACCAGGTCACTGCCTCATGCTGACCTCCCATGTTTCCAACTTCTTCATTGAGACGGGGAGGGCAATTCAATGCTATTTGATTGAACTCAACAAGCTTTTACTAAGCACCTACTATATGTCAGGCAACATAATAGATGCTGGGGATACAAAGACAAAAATGGATATAGTTTCTGCCCTCTGGGAGCTTTGGTCTCCCTATCAGACCAGGGGCTCCCTGGGGGCGGGGCCTGTGTCTCTCCCATCAGACCAAGATTTTCCCCCGGGGGGGGGTAAAGAGGGAGGTGGTCCAGTCTAGTTGGTTTCCATGACTACATAGACCAGGGCATTCTTATTCCTGGGACCCAGCCCAGTAACAAGATCCTGTCCAGAGTCTTTCTGCTCCATCAGCAGTGTCTCTGGGGCTGGTTCCCAGGACAGTGTCTCCCAGACTGATGCCAGAAAGGCTAAGAATATCAATGTGACACCACCACCACATGGGGCTAGGTATCAGGCAGTGGTCCAGGGACAGCATGGGTGCAGGAGAGGTGCCTAAGTCAATGCCCCATGCATCACGGCTCAAGAATAGAGGCCATCTCTTTTCTATCCAATAGTAAGAAGCTGAACCCTGGCCAGGTTTTCACTCCTCTAGCTCCAACCTCCTACCCCAAAGAAGAAGCACCCCTGAGATGGGCATTGGGAAAGATGAGATGCAAAGGGAGTTGGAAACTTCCCCTACTCTTGGGGAAACAGTAGCCCCTTAGTTCAAGGAGCCCCAGTGTGATGAAAAAAGACATGGTCCCTGCCCTCTGAGAGGTTTGGTAGCAAAGAGGCTCTGCATCTGCCTTAAGGAAGTCAGAAAGTCCTGAGTTCAAATCTTGCCTCCAATACTTCCTAGTTGTGTGACCCTGGGCAAGTCACCTAACCCATATTTGCCTCAGTTTCCTCATCTACAAAATAGGGATCATAATATCACCTACCTCCCAGGGGTGTTGTGGGGATCAGATCAGATAACATATGTAAAGTGCTTTGTAAACCTTCAAGTGATATATAAATGATAGCTATTGTTTTCATCCTCCTTAGGAGGTACAGCCTCTGCCCTCAGGAAGCTACTAGCATCCTAAAGGAAACATACTCCCACCTGAAGGGGTAGAAATTCAGCAAACGGTCGCTAAACCAGGACACAACCAATATCTACAACATAGTGTAATCAATACTGGCTGGGACTCATCAGCAGGAACGTGTTAGTCTACATCCCTCCTCTGACACTTATAAACTGTACCACTGTACTGCCTTGGGCAAATCACTTAATCTCTCTGATCCTCAGTCTCTTCATCTGGAAAATGGAGATTAAAAATGCCTTCAGTATCTCACAGAATAGCCTTAAGGATCAAATGAAAAAAATACCTGTAAAGCACTTGTAAACCCTAAAGCCCCATAGAAATGTCAGCCATTGTGTTTTGTGGTTGGGATTATGTAAGCCCCTCCTGGTAGTGCCCTATGGGAGCAGGGGAGGAGGAGGGGGAGCCCACATCACTGTCTCTCAGCTTCACTTGTCAGGAGGATACAGAAAGAGAGGAAGAGTGAGAAAGTCAACAAGTAAATCCAGACACCAGCCAGGTTGGTTTTTTGAAAGAAGTAAGGACTGAGGAGAAATTGGGATGATGGAGCCAGACTAGAAAGGCATGAGAGCGTCCTTTTCCAGCTACAGGGATAGAACTGAGAAACCTTGAGCCAGCATGCCATGTGGAGGGCCCTCCCATAGGACTAGTATAGAAGAGCCCCAAGTAGACAAAGCCTATGAAAATTCCACCTCTTAGTTTTTGGACCAGAGTGGCTGACCTCTCCCCTCCTGCAGGAGGTGGGGGGAGGTTTGAAGCTTAGCACCCAAAATGTATTCTCTTAACTCCTGGCCTAGGGGAAGCCAAAAATGTGTTTATTGTATTTTGTCTTATTATTTTTCTTTTGTGGTTATGAGTAAAGAGCTATATAACAATCATAACAGCTAGCATTTATATAATGCCTTGAGGTTTACAAAGCACTTTATATCTATATTATCCATTTAATTTAATGTTGTATATGTACATACAAATATAGTCCTTTACTATATATCTCCATATATAGAGAAAAGAATTCTATCTACCCATATATATTTCTTTCTCACATACATAGTATGTGTATGTAAATGTGTGTGTATATATGTGTAAGCATGTTTGTGTGTATGGCTATATATGTATTGTATGTGTGATTATACATTATATACATATATACTTGTGTCTATGTTCATACACATGCACATATATACACATGCACATAGACGTGCAATGTCAAAAATTATACATATATATTATATATATTGAGCTTTAATAGTTCCATTTAAACACGGCATAGAACAGAAAAAAGTTCTCCAGTGCGTAGCAACAGAACCAAGAGTCTAACTGAATAATTTCACTCATACCAAACCTTTAGTCTAATAAGATGAGTGCTTCAACCCATAAAAGGTGTGAAACAAGAGGAAAGAGATAGTCAGATCTCTGAAAGCTATAGGAAGCTTGGCATTGCCCCTTAAATGCTCTGTGATGTTAGGTGTAGTGCACAAACTTGGGTGAACTTGTGACTAGCTTCATTATTGAACAGGATCAGGCAACTGGCCAGTAGCACCTCTAGTGGTTAAAATGAGTATTACCAGCAGCAGCAGTAGAGGTGGTAGTATTAATAGCAGTAGTTTTTGATCCATCATTGACTTCTCTTGGTCCTACGTTATCTCAGCCATGACCATTGACAGCAGCAACTGAAAATCCTGGATTATTGAGACTGTTTTCTCCCTAGCTGAGTCCCTGCCATAGAACTAAGAGCAATGCACACAAGTAGTAAATATGTAAATTTAGGCTCAATTAGTGCTAAACAGATGAGGAATGGCTTCCTTGTGCATGAATTTCAAGCTGGAAGGGACCCTAGAGGTGACCTATTTCAACTCCTTCATTTTCCACTTGAGGAAGTTGAGGCTTCCAGAGGTAAATGACCAGCCCAGGATTATACAGGAAGTCAAGTGCAGGGCCAAAATTGGAACCCAGGTCCTCTAAAGCTAAATCCAATATTCTTCCCATTGCACCCTGCTGCCTTCAGAGGCAGTAAACTTGAGAAGCCTCAAAGAGGAACATGCTAGTTACCTTTAAGTATCAGAAAGGATAGCATGTGGAAGAACAATCAGACTTGTTCTCCATGGCCCTAGAGGGCAGAGGTAGGACCAGTGAGTGGAAATTGCAAAGATGCAAATGGAAACTTGACATTTAAGGAAAACCTCCCCAGCTGATAGAGTTGGCCGATATGAAATGGGCTGCCCCTGGAGGTAACAGATCACCCTTGCTGAAGGTCAAGCTGGATGACCACTTGTCAAGGATTCTGGTTCCCATCTGGGTTGGTCTGGTTGGCCTCCAAGGTTCCTTCCCAATTGGGATTCTCGGATTCTGTGAGTTTCCCCACACTAGCGTTCTCCAAGCAGAGGCTGGATGCGCATATATTAGAAATATTATAGCGGGGTATTCTTGTTTAGATAAAAGTGTGGTCTCTCCTGAGAGAATGTGAGCTCCTTTGTGGCAAGGACTGGTTCACTTTTGTCCTTGTATCCCCAGCACCTTGAAGTGCCTGGCACTTCATTAAGGATTAATTATATTATTATTATTATTATTATTATTATTATTATTATTATTATTATTA
>NW_020954844.1:8094969-8097574 GCF_900497805.2 Vombatus ursinus
TATTATTATTATTATTATTATTATTATTATTATTATTATTATTATTATTATATTTACATTATATATTGTATTATATGATATAATATGTTGCATGTTATAGTATATATATATATTAACATCAGAGATTAATAAATGTTTGCTGATTGCCTGATTGCCTGATTGATTACAACCTAGATTCTGTGATTCAGTCTTTTGTGGGTTTACATTCCAGTATGGGGATTAGTGGTATGACTTCGCCCCCTAGTGGTAAAATTGGAATTCAATCGGTTAGGTAGAAAAATTCCTAAAAATCAGGGCATTGGAAGATCATTTAAAAATAAGATAATAATGAAGTACCAAAGAGAGTGATATTGATCTGCGGAATCCTGGATCTCTCCAGAAGTTTGCTAAGGTTCTTCATTCATTCATTTTGTTTATTCATTCATTCACTCCCTCAAACAATCTCAAGATTTACTGGTCCAAGATCACTGTGGTTCATCCAATAGTTTTCAAAGACATCTCTGTTGTTGTTCAATCATTTCAGTTGTGTCTGACTTTTCATGGCCCCATTTGGGGTTTTCTTTTCAAAGATACTGGAGTGATTTGTCATTTCCTTCTCCAGTTCATTGTTACAGATGGGGAAACTGAGGCAAACAGGGTTAAGTGACTTGCCCAGGGTCACAGAGTCAGTCTGAGGCCAGATCTGAACTCAAAAAGATGAGTCTTCCTGACTCCATGGCCAGCACTCTCCTATACCACACAGCTTCCCTTAAATTGAGATTGGCATCTCAATTAACCAAGGACTTTTTTGCTCTTAGTCTAAAATCTATAATTAATTGATTCCAAAGAGAAATGTTATCACCCGTCTAATGTATCAAGGCTTAGCATATTGACCAACCCACCCCCACCTTAAGTAGGCTAGGATAATTTGACTGGTTTGCTCAATCACCACCCACACACTACCTTTCCCATCTTCTTACACTCTGTCCCTTCCAGACACTCTACAATCCAGCCACTTTGGCCTAATTACTACTCCTCAAGCTAGAGAATGGCATTCCATCTCACTTCTCCACTTCTGCAGTCTGCACTCCTTCTGGCTTCCCTGGCTTCCTTCACGATTCAGCTCCAATGGAACCTTCTACAGGAGGCCTTTCCATATCTTCCCCTCCCCCTCCCCCTCCCCTCATCCCCCAGATGCTCCAGATGCTCACTAGTGTCTCACTAGTGCCAAATGCTCATCGGCTGATTCACATTCTAACAAGGATGTATCTAAGTATTTAGAGAATAAACATAAAGAGAATAAAAATACCAGGTAGTTTGGGAGGGAGGGAGTAAGAGAATGGGGTGGTGGGATCAGAAAAGCCTTCACGAAGAAGATGGGGCTTGAGCTAAGTCTTGAAGGAGGAGAGCGACAATCTGAGGTGTCAGTGAAAAAGGAGCGTATTCTAAGCTAAGGAGATGGTTAACACAACAACACAGAGAGAGATGCTGGAGAGGCGTGAGTAGAACAGTTTGACTGATCGAGGAGGCGGCGGAGTTAGGTTCAGGGAGGCGGGGGGCCAAATTGTGAAAGGCCTTCAAAACAAAACAGAGTTTTTATCCCAGAAGCAATAAAGAGCCACAAGAGTTGAATGAGGGGAATCACATGATCAGATTTGTACCAAGATCGATTCTAGCTGAAGTAATCAGGGAAGGCTTCATGAAGGAGGTGGTATTAGAGCTGGGCTTTGAAGCATCTGTACTTATGTCAGGGGATGATCCCTGATTATAAGGAATTCAATGGCACCAGGTAAGCAGTGCCTCTGATCATCTCAGGAAGCAACGATTACCTTAGAGGCAGCAAGGTATAGTTGGATGGGTACTGTACCTGGAGGAAGCAGAGATCGGAGTTCAAATTTTGACTCTGGCATTTACTACCTGGGTCTACACGTGTTGCCTCAACTTCCTCACCTCCCACGAACTTCTCCACCCCTTGCCTTATGTCTTTTGGCCCTACCTCTCCCCCTGAAATTGCCCTCACCAAGATTATTAATGATCTCTTGTTTTGGTTTGGTTTTTGTTTTTGTTTTTGTTTTGGAGGCAATTGGGGTTAAGTGACTTGTCCAGGGTGACAAACCTTGTAAGTGTCTAAGACTGGATTTGAACTCAGGTCCTCTTTACTCTTGGGCTAATGATCTCTTAATTGCTAAATCCCTCCCTCAGTACTCATCCTTTTTGACTTCTCTGCATCCTTTGCACACCCTCTCTTCCTGCATCCTCTCTCTTTTCTGGGTTTTTGTGACACTTCCTCCTCCTATCTGACCATTCCTACCCAGTTCCCTTTGCTAGGTCCTTATCCCTATGTCACCCCCTAACTGCAGGTGTCCTACAAGACTCACACCTGGGTCCCTTTCTTTTCTTCCTTTATGCACTCTCTCTCCTTAACCTTGGTTTCTTCCCTCTGTTCATTCCCTTCTATTTACTGTGTCTACACAGACACATATATGTATCTATCTAGATAGACAGGTAGATAGACAGAGAGACAGATAGATAGATAGATAGACAGACAGACAGACAGACAGACAGACAGACAGACAGACAGATAGATAGATAGATAGATAGATAGATAGATAGATAGATAGATAGA